>NW_002987362.1:152367-188972 GCF_000006295.1 Pediculus humanus corporis
AAAATAAAATTTTAAAACTGGTGGCCTTGTATTCAAGGTCGACCTTGGTTGAAAAATCGTGACCATGAAAAATTTCACAAAATTGAAATGTAAAACCAATGGCCTTGTATTCAAGGTCGACCTACTTTAGAATAAATCGTAAACGTTGGATTTTCGCGGTCATTTTTAACTTAATTTTTAATCGACGAATTTTTTTCCGATTTATCCGTAAAACATAAGATCCAAGGAGGTTTTTTAATAAAAAATAAAATGGAACAGTGGATTTTATTTATAATTTTTTTTTATTTTTAACTAAAAAAATGGCAAAATTTTCTTTAAATATATATCAGGGATAAAAGGTAAGAAAATGGAGATGTAAAATAAGATACAAACAATCGAGTATTTTTAATACTTTTATTAGCAAAATACAATTTTACAGAAATTAATTTATTACAAGTTTTTTTATTAATAAACTACATATATTATTTTATTTAGTACGACAGGAGTTTTTTTTTTTTTCTTTTTACCCAAGAGAAATGCAGTTTCGCACTAACCCCTCCGTAGAGGGAGTGTGGACTAAAACTCCTGGGCATGTCGCAAGAGCGTGGCTTTGTATGAGGAGGGGGGAGACTCTTGTGAGAATAGAACCAACATTTCAGTCTACCCTCTCCTGTAGAGCCAGAACGTTCTACACGATTAACTTTGAGGGAAATTCGCCCTAATCTTCGTTCCGTCATCGCCTCGAAGATGAGAACGCATCTCCCAGGACGTTCGGCAGTCCCTTTCGGGAGTGCCTCCGGTCTTTTGATGGGGGGGGGGAAATGGCAAAACAAAAGATAGAGATACAGATCGTCGTAATCGTCTTCTCCTTCCTCTTTCCTACGACGAAGCTTTCCACTTTGTAAAAACTTTTCGTTCCTCTTCCTCCAGGCGTCTTCTTTTCCTTGACTTGAAATTTTGAGCAGACGCCGTCGAACTCCGGGCTTTTCCTCTTTTCGTCTTTAAGGTCTGCGAAGCGGAAAGTCGTGTCGAGGAACGCGAGATGTTGCCCAAAGGTTGCCCTAACCTCAACTACCTATAATCAAGAAAAGCACACAATTATTAAATGGAGTCCGTTGAGTTTTTTCAAAATTTCTTACACACAAAAATCAATTATTATTTAAGCTATTAATTTTACATGATTTTTTTACAGATTTTAAAGAGAGAGAAAGGAGGGGGGGAGGCAAAAAAAATTGATGGATTACCAACATTACCTAAAAAAAAACCATTTTTTTCGCATGAAAAAATTTCAATTCGATTTAAAAAAAATTTTTTTTTTTTTCTTTACAGGTAGATCCCACGATTCGAATTTCGAATTGTTCAGATTGGGAAAAAAGGCATCGAAAGGACTCAAAATATTTGCAGAAACGGGAAAAACGGACATTTTGGAAGAATTGAGTCAGGGAGAAGATGGGATTTATGACGAATTCACGGCTTCTCCGATCGCGACGGGATCCGGTCGTACGGAATCCGAATTTTTCGTCGACGGAAATCATTCGAGAGTTTCGATAATGTCGCGAATCGTACCGTCGCCCGATTGGTTTATCGGAATCGATAGTTTTAACCTTTGCGTCGATGGCAATTGGATCGACAGCATAACAATCGATGCCGATCCCATGGACGCGGGCACGGACAACGGTTTCACTTTCACCGCACCCAATTGGCCGACCGAACCTCAAGGGATAATATATAAAATCACGGCGAGGTATCCCTCACATCCTGCGGGATCATTTTTTTATCCCTACATGAAAAAATTACCACCCATCGGAACGTTTCAATTTATAAAGGTAAGAAAGTAATTAACACTTTTAGCCCTTAATAACAATTAACTCCTACTTTTAAACTTTTCCTTAATTTATCTTTCTTTCTTTTTTGATTTTAACCGTTCGAGGAGCGGATTTAACGTTAGTTTAAAAATTCATCATGTTTTTCGAAATGTAAAAATCCTGCGGTTAAAATTATCGACCCCCCAAACGTTTTTTTTTTTTTTTTTTGATGTTATACAAAATCAATTCGAAAGCGTCAATTTCATTTTTAACCATTATTCCTTCTCCCCCTCTTTCCTCCCACTCACCCCCTTCAAAAAAAAATCATGTAAGGGAGATCGTTCCTCCTTCCCCTCCCCCCAAAAAAAAAAAAATTTCATCCGTCATTTAAACGAGCTTTTGTTATTATGCCATTCATAAATCATTTTCTCCAATTTTCCTTCTACCCTCTCGCCTGCCCCCCCCCCCCCAATTCCATCTCCCTAAATTTTTTTCATCGATTACACACACCAATAAAAAAAAAAAAAAAAAAAAAAAACCGCAAAATAACTTTTTGAAATGACTCTCCCTCCCGTTCGACCACACGCACCCACGCGCCCGCTCCACCCCCCACCCCTCCCCCGCACGTTTTATTACAACCAGTTCATTATTAACAACACTAACGATAGAGAGTAAATGAATTTTTTTCCCCCCCCTTCTCCCCGCAGATAAAAGAATACGAATTGAGCGAAGTTTTTCATCATTCCGAAGACCGAGATCATTTCGAATTGATGAAAGTCGAAACTCTAACGAAAAACGAAGTGACGGAAAATTCTAGAAACAACGATATAGAAGAACAAATAGAAGAAGAAAGAAAAGAAGAAGAAATGAAAACAGTCAAATTCAAATCGCCAACTACTACTACTACGACCACGACGCAAGGAACTCCTTTCGTCAATGAAACGTTGAAATCGTCGTCGTCGTCGTCTTCGTCGGAAAAACCGATGACGATGACGTCGATGACGGAAGCGTCGTCGACGACGTTGCCCATCACGTACCTTCCACCGGATGCCGTCGAAAGAGGCGACAAAGATGCCATAATCAATAACATTGTACAAATCTATAAAAAAGAACAACACAAGAAACATAATAAATTAAGAAAAATGAAAAAATATAGTGAGTAGTACCATATTGAAAATTTTTCACATCGTATCGAACGGATTCATCTCCGTTCGGGGAATAAAAAAAAAATAAAACGTTCGAACGCGTCGACGTCTCTCGTAGGAAACAAATAAATAAAAAATTTTTTTTTGTATTGATTTAGGACCTCCAAGAGACTGCCACGTAACCGAATGGAGCGAATGGGGAAGCTGTAGCAAATCGTGCGGCATCGGAGAAATGGAAAGGAGAAGACAAGTTGTGAAACATGCGAGAAGAGGAGGAAGGATTTGCCCCCCACTTTTAGAAACCAAATGGTGCGGAAGTGCGAGGTCGTGTCCGAAAAAATACTTCAAATGGTAGGTAAAAAAAAAAAAAAAAAAAATCAAAAACGGAAACGGAAATACGAAGGCGGAAGTCGGACACGACGAACCTCAAAACAACAACAAGTCAAATATTAAAATTATCAATTAAATAATAATAATAATGATAACAATAACAATAACAATAATAATAATTAATAACAATAATGATAATAATAATAATAATAGTAACAAACACTAAAATTAACGTTATTTAAAAAATTAGTTTCCAGTGATTTTTTGTATATTAATAATAATAATAATATTAATAATAATAATAATAATAATAATAATAATAATAATAATAATAATAATAATAATAATAATAATAATAGTGAATTTGAATTAACGTCTCGATCGTGTGATAAGAATTTGATCGTGTAATTAAGTTTTTTTTTTTTTTTCCTTGTCCTTTGCTCCTTTCCCCCGCTCCCCTCCCCCTTACCCCCCGATAAAATTTCATGAGATATTTTTTTTAATTAATGATAATAATAATAATAATTAACAAAAAAAAAAATCGATTTTTTAAGTGCTGAATAAATTTTTTACGATTTAAGCCGTAGAAGACGTCACTTCCGACGGGAAATTATTTAAAAAATAAAATAAAATAAATAAATAAATAAATTATATACCTTACACGTGCACAAGTACGTGCACCAAATCCAGCAAATCCAGCACTTAATAAATCCGTCCTCTTGTCAAACGGTGATGATTAATTCAAACCGGAAATGGATTCAATTCACGGACAATAAATTAATAAAAAAAAATTTTATTCTCGTCAATTTCAATCTGAAAAAAAAAAAAAAAAATTACTATTAGTATTATTATTATTACGATGACGATGATGATAGTAATAATGATAATGATAATTAACAAAAAGTGTGTAGGTCGTTTTTTTTTCTTTTAATTTTTTGTTATTATGTAAATGATTTTTAACAAATTATATATATATATTTAAAAATTTAAAAAAAGCGCGCGAATTTTTTATTATCGTCGTGTTTCGTCTGCTTGATTTCAAAAAAAAAAAAAAAAAAAAGAAAGAAAGAAAGAAAGAAAAAAGAAAATTTTACTCGAATCGAATGACAATAAAAATAAAACTGAAAAAAAAAAACCCTCAAGAAAAAGAAAATACTACTCCCCGGAAAAATAAAAAAAACAAACCGGAAATGACGTCAAATTTTTTTCTTTTTCTTTTTTTTTTTGTTTTTCTGATTTATTTATTTATCGAATTTTAGAGAAAAAAAAATATAAAAAAAAATTTTTTTATTGACGTCACGTCCGATTCGTGAAATTCTGACAAAACGGAAACACCTCCCTCCCCTTTCTTTCTCTCCCCTCCTTCTTTTTCCGTCTTCTGCTCTTTCACTTCCTCCTCCTTTTTTTTCTCCGCCCTCAATTTTTAAAAAAAATTTCGCGCGTAAATAAAAAAAAATTTCAAAAATTAACAAAAAAAAATTTAAAAAAAAAAAATGATGATGATGATGATGATAATAATTAATAATTAATAATAATAATAATAATAATAATAATAATAATAATAATAAATAATAATAATAATAAAATTATTTTTGTGAAAACGATGTAAAAAAAAAAAAAAACAAAAAAACAAAAAAAATAAATAAATTTTTTTTAAGTTGGAAAAAAGTTTGGCAAAAATGTCGAACCCCGAACATCTGGAAAACCTGGAAAATCTCGTTTGTACTTTTTATTTTTTTTTTTTACTCCCCTTTCCCTTTTACTCCTTACTACCCCGTCGTTGTAATTATTATTATTGTAATGTAATAGCATTTGTATTTGGCAAATTTTTTTTTTTTCTTTTTTTTTTTTTTAATTCTTAATTGGTTTGATTAATATTGTAATTAAATCTGACTTAATTATAATAAATTATCTGAGTTTAAAATAATAATAATAATGATGATAATGACGATGATAATGATGATTTTTTTTTTCGTTTTCCTAATTCGATTTAAAATTTTCCTTTACTTTCTTCCTTATTTTTTTTTTTTTTTTTTTTTTTTTTTTTTTTTTTTTTTGGTTTCGTCAGAAAAATCCACTCGAAAATTTTTTTTTTTTAACCTTTTTTCCCTCTCTCTCTCTCTCCCTCTCTTATTTTCTATCCTTCTCTCTCTCTCTCTCTCGGTGTGTGAGTGTGTTGCCATCTCTCTCTGATTTTTTTTCTCACTTTTTTATCCTTCTCTCTTGAAATCATTGGTTTTTTTTCCTCTCTCTCTCTTTTTTCTTCTCTTATTCTCTATCCTTCTCTCTGTGTGTATGTGTGTCCCTCTCTAATTTTCTTTTTCTCTTTTCCTCTCTTATTCTTAATGCTTCTCTCTTTAAATCTTGAAATCATTGAGTTTTTTTCCTCTCTCGTTCTCTCTCTTTTCTTCTCTTATTATCTATCCTTCTCTCTTTCTCTGTGTGTGTGAGTTTCTTTCCCTTTCTCTGATTTTCTTTTTCTTCCTCTATCCTCACTTATTCTTAATCCTTCTCTCTTTAAATCATCGGTTTTTTTCCTCTTTCTCTCTTCCATTCTTTTCCCATTTCTCTCTTTTTCTTTAATTTTACCCGGTGAAAAGAAGAAACCAACAGAAAAAAAAAATGCCATTTTCGATTTTAAAAAAAAGTTTTCCTTTTTCCAGTTATTTAAATATGGCGTCGCGTTTTCAAGTTTTTTCAAAATAATAATTTTTGCGGTGATTTTCAAAAAAAAAAAAAAAGTTTATTTCTCTCCTTTTTACACAACAGTTTTTAGTTATTAAAATTTCTTCCTTTTGTTATAATAACAGTTACTGTCGTTAGTTAAGACGTTAGTCGAAACTTTTCTTTTTCTTTTCCTTTTTTCCCAAGTTTTGTTCTTTTCTAACCTTTAATAGTTTTCAAGTTTAAAAAAGGTAAAATTTTCATTTAACTCCCGATTGTTTTCACAGTTTTCACTTAAACACTTTTAAATTATATAACTCCAACTTTTCTCCTTCTTCTTCTTCCCCACCCCCTCCCCCCCTTTTCACATACACTCGATTATTATTAAAACATTAAATAAAAATGATTTTGAATCAAACCGTGTAATTAATTATTACGTAAGACAAACATAAATTTTCCGAGTAATGTCGGCGGATGTCGGTTGTTGTTGCTCTCTTGATTAAAATTCAATGATTTTACACGATAATTTTCCAATTTCCGGTTAAAAACTTTAATAAAATCCATTGATTATATTTGAATTTGAAAATGGAAAAATTTACAAATGGAAATTAATATTTGCCCCTACCCTACCCTACCCTCCCCTCGACCCACCCACCCCACCCCACACCCGAATTTACAAATTTTCCTTTTGGAAAAATCCCACTTGGAATTTTTTTTTTTTTTTTTTTTTTTAATCAAAAATTTTTTTACCGGAAAGAAAAACACAATTTATGATAAAAATGAAAAGTGAAAAATGTTTGATTTGTAAAAATGGGGTGCGTGTGCGTGTGCGTGCACGTGGACAACACCGAAAGGCATTAATTAAAAATTTAAAAATACAAGAGAAAGGTAAGCAAGTCGGAAAACAACCATATCCGGTTAAAAAAAAAAAAGAAAAAAAATTGCAACGTAACCAAACCTTTACATACCGAAAATTAAATAGTAAAATGTAAATATTTATATGATGTAAAAGGAAAACAAAACCGGAAACGGAAGGGAAGGAAAAGAAGGGAAAAAAAAACAAGAGGGAGGGGAGGAGGAAACTATCACACAATGTGTAATTAAACTTATTATGTTGGTAGGAGTGGTTTTTACAAGAAAAAAAAAATTTTTTTTTTTTTTTTTTTCTTGTGAAGAAAGAAAGAAAGAAAGAAGGGAGAAGAAAAATCAGAGTTTATCAAGTATTAACAGACTCCAAAATAAAAACTGGAGAAAGTAACAAAAAAAAAGAAAAAAGAAAAAAAATCGAAGAGGAAAAAAAAAAAAAAAACTAATATTGAAGAAATGAATCTTCGACTTAAAACTTTTCTTTTTCTTTCTTTTCTTTTCTTTTCTTTTTTTTTTTTTTCCTTTTTCTTCTAAAATTTCAAATTCATTTACTTAATTTCTTTTGTTGTTAAACTTGTTTGTTTTTCCATCGATTTTTTTTGTTCTTTACAAACAAACGAATAAACAAACAAAAAAAAAAAGAAAAAAAGATTTTCTTTTACGAAAAGAAAAACGTATTCAATAAAACAAATTTCCATCACCGTTTGTTTGTTAGAAGAAAAGAAAAAAAAAAAAAAAACAATGATGATGATGATGATGATTATTTAATTTTAAAAAATATTTTTACCTTTTTTCCCTTCTCCCGAATACTACAAACGATTCACAACAACAAACAATGTTTGTTCTTGTTGGTTGTTTTTTTAAACGACGTCACCATACTCGTCACTACTCGCTCGCCATTTTGAATAATAAAATTTCCAATGAGTAAAACGTCGACAAAACCAACCGTCGGATATTTTTAAAAAAGTTCGACAATTTTCCCCTTGTAATAATTTCTCATCATAGAGATTAAAAAATTTTTTAACGGTTTTTTTTTTCAAATTCGTTTTTCTTCTTCTTTTCAAAAATTAATTTTCTAAAATAAAAAAAAAATAAAATTATTGTTAAGGTTATAAGAGAACATTTAACTGAACAATCGTTTTTTTATCGTACCTTTTTTTTTTTCTGAACAAAATAAAATTTCTTTTTTCCAAAAAAAAAAAAAAAAGAAAAATCATTTGAATCGGAAAAAAGAAAAAAAAATTTTCCACGTGAATAAAATACAAAAAAAAAAAAAAAAAAAAAAACTGGAATTTACATTAGGAAAAAAATGAATTTTCAAAAAATTTTCATTTTTTTCCCCCCTCATGTCCCCCTCCATTTTCTCTTTTTTCCATAATCATTTCCTTTTCGATTTTGACCTTTTACGTACATTTTCCTCTTCCTCCTTTTCCTCCCTCACATTCACATTCACATAATAATAATATTTAATATGTTATGTAAAATTTTTTTTTCTTTTTTCGTTATCTTGAAATGGCGGGAAAATTTTTTCTTTTTTCATTTAACCTAAAAAAAAAAAAAATAAATTTCAAGAAAATATTCATCATTTCGGCATCGAGGGAAAAAGTAAAAGTAAAAAAAAAATTGAATTTACTAATAATAATAATAATAATAATAATAATAATAATAATGGCGGTTTAAAGATTTTCCTGGAACGATAAACATAATTAATTGTGGTAGGATAGTTTCAATTGCCTTTTTTCCTAAGGATGGTTTCCCAAGGGTTTCAATTTGGTATCAACCTTTTTTTCCTTCTCCTTCTTCTTTTTCTTCTTCTTCTTCCTCTTATTGTTCTTTCAAAGTTTTTCTTTTTTTTTTTTTTTTTCGAAAAATTTTCCCAGCTGAAAATAATAATAATAATAATAATAATAATAAATGATAAAAAAAAGGGGGGAGGAGGAGGAAAAGTGGGAAAAGGCACACAAAAAAAAAAAAAAAAAAAAGTTACAAAGATTTCTGATGGAAATGAAAAGAAAAATGCCTCCAGCTATAAAATCTCCTCCTTCATTTTTTCTTTTCCTTTTACATTTTCCTTTGACTAATTTTTTTCGGTAACTAAAATAATCAATTCGAATAATTTCCGCCATGATTTTTTCTCCAGCAGCAAAGAAAAAAAATACGGAAAATTTTTTCCTTTTTTTAATAATTTCAATATCGAATTTTCCGACACTCAACTGTAAAAAAAAAAAAAAAATAATAATAATAATAATAATAATAATAATCATATTCGAACGAACGAATTAAATTGAATGAAAAAATAAATATTATAATACAAGAGAGAGAGAGAGAGAGAGAGAGAGAGAGAAAGTGAAGCCATTAAACATTTTATAATATTTTACAATTGTTGTGTCGCAATTTCATTCATTCATTCATTCATTCATTCATTCGTCATCCATTTTTCTTTTTCTTTTTTTTTTTTTATACATAAAGAAACCCCCGAGTAAATACCCATTGTTAAAATTTTCTTCTTTTCCTTTTATTCAATTCAATAAAAAAAAAAATGAAAAGACTTTGACGTTAGGATGAAAAATAATATTTCTTACAATTTTATGTCACAGTTGGGGGGTCATAAATTCAAATAATCCATCACTGTTGCTGTTGCTGTTGCTGTTGTTGTTGTTACTCCTTCTCCTGTTGTGATTTTGTCCTTTTTCCCTTTTTCTTCTTTTTATTATTTTAAATTTTACTCATCTAAAAAAAAAAAAAAAAAAAATAATAAAAATAAAATTTTTTTTTGTTAACTTAAACGTAATCGTCATTTCCGGTTTGTTGCTGTTGTTGTCGTGGCTGTATCGACATTTAAAAATAAAAATAAAAAATTGAAAAGAAATCATTTTTTTTTTGTATCGATGATGATAATAAAAAAAATGACACAAATTCATACGTGAAAAATGTATAATAACATCCGGTGGTTAAACCGGAAATAAATATCCCAATGGTAAAGAAAATCCAATTTTATTTCCCCCCCCCCCCCCCCGTTTTATTGGCATTTTGACATCTTGGTAATTTTTTTTTTTTTTTTTTTTTTTTTGTTCGCAACGAGAAAAATTTTGTCAAAATGTTTTCAAGCTTTTCCTTTACTTCCGCTCCTCCCTTCGGAAAACTCTTTAAAATAATAATAATAATAATAATAATAATAATAATAATAATAATAATAATTAAAATTACGAATGATTGTAATGCATTCATTATTTTGACAATCAATCCGTGATTGATATGAGTTTTCGACGGTTAAAAAAAATTACTCGCAATCATCATCATCATCATCATCATTTATATTTTGTTAAAAAGAACGAATATTATTATTATTATTATTATTATTTCGTAACGAGTTACCGGAGGTAATTTAAAAAAAAAAAAAAAAAGTTTCCGAAAAAAATTCCTCACATCTGTCACAACGTGAAAAAGAAAAAAAAAAAATTTTTTTTTGTCCAGTCACGTGGAATTTGTTTTTTATTTTCTTTTGAAAGTTTTTCACGATAATGATAACTAACGATATTGACGACGTTTGTTTTGTTTTTTTTTTTTTTTTTAATGACGTCATCAAAACGATTTAAAAAAAAAAAACAAAATGGCGTCCGTCGCACGTCGTAAAGAGATACGACCATGGCGACGGTAGAGAAAAAAAAAATCATTAATTATTTATTTTGTGTTTAACGAATTTCCGAAATAATAATGATAATAATAAAATGGCCGTTTCTCGCACCGAAAAAAAAAAAAAATTATAAATCAACAATATTACAAATATAAATTTTTTTTTAAATCTTTCAAAAACACGTGACGACGAGAAAAAGAAAAAATTTTTTTTTTTTTTCAAACTTCAATATGGTTTAAAATCGCGAAAAAAAATAAATAAATAAATAAAAATTTTCGGTCATTATTCAATGATGTCGGCTCACTCCTCCCCTCCGCCACCGCCCCTGCACCTCCGCCCTCGCCCTCGCCCCCCGTCCCCCCGGAGAAGAAAAAAATTAATTCGAAACGATGAAGAAATGAAAACAATTAAAAAAATTACGTTCCAGATTTTGTATGAAATGACGTCACAAAATCGTTCGTCGTCTGCTATTACAGTGCGATTTTTTTTTTTTTCAATTTTACATATTGTTTTTCCTTCTTAACCTTTCGCGTTATTAAAAAGTTTCAAAACTTTTTTTTTTTTTTTTTACGGGGGGAAAAAAAAAATTAAATTTTAAATTATTAACGTTTAACTTTTTTGACGTCACGTCTAAATATAACAGGGGGAAAAAAGGAAAAATGAAAATTTTCAAAGGTTTATACGTACAAAACTTACAAATATTTGAACCTTTTTTTTAAAAAAAAAAAAAATATTAAAATGGAATGAAAAAAAAGGAAAAAAAGGTTAGATAAAACCTGTTGATAAGTAACGGAGCGTGCATGAGGCGTTTCAATTTAGAAAAAAAAAATAATGATGACGTCATCAGGAAAATTTAAATAAAATTTCTAACGGGTGAGAGAAGAGTACGCGCGTTTCGATATATCGTCGATTCATCGATCGATCGATCGATATTAATAATATTATTAATATCGTGAATTTTGTTTTTCGTTTTCCGTTAAAAAAAAAAAAAATTTCTTTTCCTATTATAATAACAATAATAATAATAATAATAATTTTTTAGTTTGTTTGTTTAAAACTGATGTTGACATCTCATCGCACGATTAAAAACTAAAATAAAACAATTTAGAAAAAAGATGGCAACACCAAAACGTACATCAGAGATACCCTCACGCACACGCATACACACACAGGGGGAGACACAACCCAAAAAAAAATCGATAAAAGCTCAAATATGGCGTCCGCCATGACGACCATTAAACCGGAATTAAACTCGCCGCCGTGAATTTTTTTTTTTTTCGTTTTTTTTTTTTTTCGTTTAGTTTTTTCCTAAATTTTCTAGAAAAATACAACGTTCGATATGAGATTTTATTGGAGGAGGTGGTGTAAAACCGAAACGATTTAAGAATGAGATGATCGTCATGATTATTTCAACTCAACTGTTTATGATAAAAGTTATGAAATTTTACTCTATCGATTTTGTTCTGATATGAAGGTTAAACATGTATTTAATGATGTGGATTTAAAGCAACAAGTGTACCTGGTGCGTGTTATTATTTTTTTTTCCTCCATATTTTAACATAATGTTAATATTATTATTATTATGATAATAAATAGGGAAAAAAATGTATGATTTTCAGGTGCCGGAAAGAGAGCTTAATAATAAATAAATCCGAGTGAAGTATACATAATATGTGTTATGATACACGATAGCAGATGTTTGCCTGGATAACAAATGAGAGCAGTTCACATAGGTCAACGTTGTCATGCACTTCGAACCGTGATTTACGTAATACGAAAAATAGGCTGAGCCACGGAAGAAGATTCGTTACGGCTGCAAGACCGGGTCAAAACCTTTTGGGCATAGCCATTATATTAGCATTCGTTATTATTTTGGTCGTTCACGTAACGGTTTTTCCACTCTACGAAGTAGTACCACAAAGAAACGGTTTACGAAAACTCCTGGGCGAATACGAGCAGAGTTTATGCTCGGTTAATTTGAAACCTTTGCGTCCGCGAATACGTAGAAAATGTCCGAGAGATGGGATTGTAACGGTAACGCAAGGTGGAAGGCTGGGGAATCAAATGTGGGAATATGCATCCGTTTGGGCCGTGGCGAGACGAACGGGATTGGAACCCTTCGTACCGGGATGTTTGTTAAAATCCCTGGAAGAAGTGTTTGTTGATCTCACGGTACCGAATTTGGGACACGTTGCTCATTGTCGAATCGATTGGAAGGGTATCGTAACGTTACCCGATCATTGGACGCGATTGAATCAATCAATTGTTTTACCACGTTTCGTCATACTACCCGAAACGGTATTAACTTGGATAGATGACATACGACAGGAATTTCGTTTCAAACGTAAACTATCCGAAACGGCAGAAAAAATCCTATTGGAAGCCGCACAGAATAGAATAAATCTAACGTACGTAGGAGTTCACGTTCGAAGAACGGATTACATATACTATTTATGGAGAACGAGACACGTGCAAGCAGCAACCGAAGATTTTTTTTACACGGCCATGAATTATTTTAGAAAAAAATATCAAAATACCGTATTCATCGTTGTGAGCGACGATCCGGATTGGTGTAAAAGTCATCTAGGAGGTCCAGATGAAGATGTTTACGTGGCTAGCATACCGGGTATAACTGGACCTGGACAAGACATAGCCACAATGTCGGCTTGCAATCATTCCATAATCGACTATGGTACTTTCGGCGTTTGGGGAGCCATACTTGCCGGTGGTGAAACCCTCGTCTATAACATGTCTAGGCATTCGTCAATTCGCGTTGCCGAACTCCTACCAAATTGGCAAGTTGTCAGTTGGTAAATTTTATTCCTAAGTGCCAAAAAAAAAACAAAAATTACATGTTAATAATTCGCCAAAATTTAAAAAAAAAATTGTTTTTATCGCATGCTGTGTCATTTTTGTACAATTTTTTTTAATTATTATTATTATTATTATTATTATTATTATTATCATTATTTTTTATTTATTAATCTCTACAAAAGTAATCTATTTTTTTACTTTTATCGAATACCAGCTGTTTTAGGTAATTTAAAAAGAGAAAAAAAATTTTTTAATAAAATTAAAAGTTGCCTTCCAAAATTATTTATTCGATATTTGTAATATTTTTTCTTAAATTCTTGCTATTGCAAATTATTATTATTATTATTATTGAATGTAGTTTATAGATATTTACATTGTTCGCCGAACGTTGTCGTCGTCTATCTCTCTCTCTCTCTCTCTTTCTCTCTCTGTCTTTATAATCTGTAATCGAAAAAAAAAAAAAAATGTTTATCGATTGATTACATTGCATAATCGACAATTATCGAAAGGCTTTGTTGCTTGTGTTAAAAGGAAAATATAAACATAAATAATTGATTGACTAAAATTTACTCAAGCTTTATATGCTTAAATAAGTAAAAATAATAATAATAATAATAATAATGATTTCGTTTAAAGACTAATAATAATAATAATATTCTAAACTGTTCCAAAACTATATATATATATATATATATAATTATTATGTATTTATAATATGTGTTCTGTTTCTTTGAAAAAATTTATCATATTCAAAAGATTATTATTATATTTTCTTTTGTTTTTTTTAATTCAAATAATATTATTATTATTAATGATACTTGTTTTTTTGTTTTTAAATAAGAATATATATATATATATATATAATTCAAAAAAAAAAAAAAAATTTTTAAGAATGTAGTTACGATTAAATGTGTGTTGCTTTGTGTGTTACAGCACGAGAAACAAAAAAAAAAAAAAAATTCACATTTGAATTACTAATTTAGCAGGTTATGATGGAATGATCATCAATCAATCACTCATTTTGCATTTTCATTTAATTAAAAAAAAAAAAAAAGAAAAAGAAAATTTTTGTGTCAATAATAATAATTTACCTGAAATTGTTTTTTCGATGAAATTGTGAGAAGCACATAAATAAAGTTATTTATAAAAAAAATGCTGTTATTAATCTCAAAATCCTTTGTCATAATAATATTTTCCTTATATAAATTATCCCATTTCAAACATTTCCAGTGTTCTATTCATAATAATAATAGTTTTTATATAATCCATTAAATTTAAACTTGTGGTCATTTCGGTTGAAACTCGAATACAAAATTACAATCTAAAAAAAAAAAAAATCAATTCACATTAATTAATTACATAAATAAATTAATAAATATTTGTGATAGTGTAATGATTTAAGAGAAATATACAAACAAAAACTTGTCAACGTGATTTGTAACAAGTTAAAACTTGCAAATTTTTTTTCTAGTTCAATAATTTTCCATTTTTTTTTAAAACTATATTTAGCTTATACACACACATGAAAAAGTTGATTTATTGAATAAATAAAGTTAATGAAACGAAAAAAGCAGTAAGTTTATATATGTATATATTATCGTGTAATAATTATTCACCGTTAATAAATTAAGTAATAAATTTTTTGTTCTTTTTTTTATTTAAATCGAACGTTAGTTATGTATATAATAAAATATATGTAGTGAAAATAATGTCAATACCTAATTTCAAATAAACTTATTAAAATCACCGATACAACTATCAATATTATTATTATTATTATTGTTTTTTTTAAGTAAAAATGAATAAATGTGCAAAAAATAATAATAATAATAATACATAAATTTTAATAGATAAGATAAAAAGATGGACTTCAACTGAAGTTCAGTGTCAGTTAAATGTATTTTACAACGACTTTTTTTGATAGTCAACAAATTGGCGACAAATTTCTCTTACATAAAATGTCTCCTTGGAAAGTGGTTGTGCATGTTTTTCCTTATGTTATTTGTTAACTAATTTATTATTTGTATGGTTATGCGTAGGATAAATGATTCAAAATTATATTCTTGATCGTAATAGTAGATGGATCCAGCGATCGGTTGGTTTCAGCCAGAACACGAAGGTCCAGCTAAGGAATTGTGGCTGAGGATTTGGGAGTCATTAAAACCAACTCCAATGCCTTCGGACATGGATAAAACTGATCTGGGTTCGAAATCCTTAGATTTTATTCCAATTGAAAATGATGATGGTAATCGTGGTACGAAAGGAAACGCGGGAATGAATGGTGGTAACGGAATAAAAAGGTTTCGTGAAAACATTGCTAGTACGTATGGAATGAATATTAATCGGGATGCTCTCATAGGACGGCATGGTGGAACACCGTGGAGGACACCCGGGAAAACTTATTTACCCGGAATCCTAGGGTAAGGACACGTACCGTTTATTTAAAATCTATGCTATTAATTTAATCGAATTCAAAATTTTTCCTCTAATTATAATTTATTTTATGGCAGTAATAGCTTACACCAACTGTCTGCTTCAATTGAGTATCCTATATATAAAACCAAGGTTTGATTTTACAATTTTTAATTATGATTGTAAACATCTTACAAAAATCGAAACAAAGAATGTTAAAATTTAAATGTCCAATCCACCTTAACACAGACTATTAAAACTAATTTATTATTTTAATGCTGTTAGAAAAACAATTTAGATAATTTGTAATAAAAAAAAGTAGATAAATAAATAAATAAATTTTTATTTGTTTTTTTATATATATATAGCCTCCATGATGAAATAATAGAATTTTATAATTATATGAGCCCTAGAAAGTGTGAACATGAATTAAGGTTAAAAGTAGTGCACAAGATCAAGAGTGCAATTCACGAACTTTGGCCTCAGGCGAAAGTTGAAGTTTTTGGTAGTTTTAGAACGGGATTGTATTTGCCCACTAGGTAAATATAACCATTAATTATTTTTTTATACCTTAACCCTTTAATTATTATCATAACCTTTAAAAAAAAAAATGTGTTTTTCTTTTAGCGATATTGATTTAGTTGTTATTGGCTGTTGGCCAACGCTTCCACTGTGGAAATTAGAACAAAAGCTATTAGAAAATGAAATAGCAGAGCAACATACAATCAAAGTTTTGGATAAAGCTTCTGTATGGAGTTTTTTTAAAAAGAAATATCTGTTTTCTTTTTTTCTAAATCATACAGTTTACTTAATTTTTTATTTTAACATTATAGGTGCCAATAATTAAACTTAGGGATAAAGAATCGGATGTTAAAGTAGATATTAGTTTCAATATGTCATCCGGAGTACAAAGTGCGCAGTTGATAAAAACGTTTAAAAAAAAATTTCCCGTGTTGGCAAAACTTGTACTCGTTTTAAAACAATTTTTATTGCAAAGAGATTTGAATGAAGTTTTCACTGGTGGAATTTCTAGTTACAGTCTTATTTTAATGACCATATCATTTTTACAGGTATACATTTTTTTTTTAAATCGAGATTTTCCCTTTTTTTTCCTTTTTTTTTACGGATTATTAATTTTGTATGTTGCTCACAGCTGCATCCTCGACAAGATGCCTTTCGATCAGATGTTAATTTAGGTGTTTTACTAATTGAATTCATGGAATTGTATGGGCACAAATTTAATTATTTAAGATGTGGGATTCGAGTCAAGGATGGCGGAAGTTATCTCAGTAAAGAAGAGGTACAGCTTTTTTTTTTTTTTTTTTACACATACAAAATAAAAAACCTAATTAATGGTTTATATTTACCCTGGATTAGATTATTATTACTATTAATCAACCTTGAAACGTGACAATGTTTATATCTTAACGAATGATAATTTATTAAATATTTAATTCTACTTGGGAAAAAAAATTATTTATCTTTTTATATTTGCGATTCATTGTAAAATATTTTTAATTTTCACCCAATTTTTTATCATATTTATAAATTATAAAAGACGTGACGTGACCTATCTTTGTATTATTATTTATTTCCAATATCAATTAAATCACAACAAACAAAGGTTAATAACCGTTGGAAACGAGGGGGGGAAGGGGGGATTTTTCATCACACGCATGGGGGCGCCCGAATGTTTATTTATTGTTTTTGAATTATTATTAAAAAAAGGTGATATTGATTGACAGGTGCAAAAAACAATGATAGACGGTCACCGATCTGGTTTTCTTTGCATAGAAGATCCTCTCACGCCCGGAAACGACATTGGTAAAAGCTCTTACGGTGCTTTACAAGTTAAACAAGCTTTCGATTATGCTTACATTACGCTAGTACAAGCCGTTCATCCTTTAAATACGTTTTTAGATATCAATAAACACAGGTAAATAATGAGTCACACGAAAAACGAAATTACCAAAGTGAAATTTTGTCTAACAATTTTCTCAACTTTTCTTTTACACCGACAGTATATTGGGACGAATAGTTCGAATCACGGACGACGTTATAGAATATAGAGCGTGGATAGAGAAAACATTTCCCGTGAAATCATCAATTGACAACAAAAATGAAAACGATTCCCTATCGTCTCACAGTTTAAGTTCGAGCGAACATTCGGAATCCCCATACACAGTATCAGAATCCGTAAGTCTCCCTGTTTAAGTTTGAATGAAACAAAGAAAGAAAGAAATAAAGAAAAAATAATAATAATAATAAACAAATAAATAAATAAATAAATATTAATAATGATAATAATAATAATAATAAAAAGGTAAAAATAAATAAAAAATAAATAAATTAATTAAAAAACGATGTAAAACAAATTGAAAGATTTTTTAGGATTCCGAAAGCGGTAGTCCGGTAAGAAACAACATATTAAAACAAATGAGAACGTCGACCACGGGTAAAGATTTGTGTTTCAAAAATGAAAGATTTTGGCACAACAGCAATTCGCCCCACCACGGTGAGTTTAAAATGATTGATTGATTGATTGATTGAATGACTGAATGAATGATTGAATGATTATTTGTAAGTGAAACAAACAAACAAACGAATTGAATAAATAAATTTTTTTGTTTTTTTTTTTTTCCGGTTTGTTTTGACAGTGGGAAACGTGCGACAAACCAGAGGTGGATTTCCATCTCCGAATCATCACAAGGGTTTGAAAAGGAGGCGACAAAATAATCGGCAATAAATAGGAAAAAATAAATAAATAACTCGCGATCGCCTTTAAAATGACTTGTAATAAAAAAAAAAAAAAATTAATAACAATTCTTTAAAAATGAAAGAAAGGAATAAGGGAAGAAAGAGAAAGAAAAAGAAAGAATAAAAGAAGCTAAAGTTTTTGTACAAAAAAAAAAAAGAAAAAAAAAAACATTTCTTAATTATTATTATTATTATTTTGTTTTTTTTTTTTGTTGAAGTTCCCGTGTTTAAAACAAAAACAAACAAAAAAAAATGAGGGAAATGAAAAACAATTAGGAAAAATGTGGTGGATACATGTTAAAGAAAATTACATATGTATGTATAAATATATATGAATGTGTGAGGATGAATTATTATTATTATTACGAAAGGAAAGGAAAGAAAAAGGAAGAAGAAGAAGAAGAAGAAAACGTCGGAAAGACGACATCAAAGTTACTTACATGGATTTTTATTATAATTATTATTATTATTATTAATTTTTCTTTTTTTTTTTTTTAATTATTATTATTATTATTATTATTATTTGGAAACGGAAAAAGTTATGAAAACATTTATTCATTTGAATCTAGTCAAAAAAAAAAAAAAATGAAGTTATTTAAGTTCATACGAGGAAAAAGAAAGAAAAGAAAAAATAATTTTTTGTTCTGTGAAAAGATTTAAAAAGAAATGCACAAAGTGAAAATGATTTTGTCCCGATTCCTCACCCCCCCCCCGTTTTTTTTTTTTAATTTTTATTTTTTTAATTATTATTATTATTAATTTTTTTTTCGAACTTGTAACAAAAGATTTCGAAAACAGTCACTTATAATCATCATTTTTATTTTTTTGTTTTTTTTTTTTTTTTTTTTTTTTTTTTGGGTTTTTTTTTTTTTTTTTTTTTTTTTTTTTTTTTTTTTTTTTTTTTTGTAAGTAAATGAGGTGGAAACGAAAAAGAAAAAGGATCGAATATGTGATTAAACGCGGGTGATGTTGAAATAAAAGGAAAATTTCAAAAGAAAGAAGAAGGAAGAGAGAGAGAGAGGGATAAAAATCTATAACCAGAATTTGTTTGCACGAAAAAAGGGAGAAGAAGAAGGAGGAAATGGAATCAAAAAAAGGAAAAAGGAAGATGAAAGAGTGATGACAATTGAATTTTGTCACACTATTGAAATTTTGAGATGAAATGTGAGAGAGAAAGAGAGAGAGAGAGAGAGAAATGAAGAAATGAAGAAAATGAAAGAATGGAGAGATATGAGAAAACAAAAAGTTCAAAAATAACGACTTTTCATAATATATATGTTAATATGAAACAAACAAACACACACACACACACACACACACACATACATACACTTAATCATTTGTAACCAAAAACATAAACATAAACATAAACATTAAAAAACATAAAAAATTCAAAAAAAAAAAAAAAAAAACAAAATAGTAAAAAAGAAAAACAAAAAAACCCCACAAAAAAAAAACATAAAAAAAATAAAAATCGAAATATTAAAAAAAAAAAAAAAAAATATCGCGTTTAGTATTTATTATTATTATTATTATTAATTATTATTATTATTATTATTTATTTTTTATTTTCATAAATCCTCTATTTATAAGTAAATATATTATAATAAATGTTATTGAAATTATAATTTAAAAAACTTTAAAAAAAAACTCCCCAAAAAAATAAAAAATGAGAAAAAAAAACGATAATGATGATAAGTAATGTGTTTAATGATAATGATAATGATGATGATAATAATAATAATGATATGGAAAATAACGTGAATTAATATGTATTGATTGAAAAAAGAAAGAAAGAAAAGTATAGAAAAGAATAAAAAAAAAATAAAGAAAAAAGATTATTAATAAATATAAATAAATAAATTGCAATAAATTATTTATGTTATGTATGTATTAAAAAATTAGATAAATAAATAAGTAAATTATTAATGTTCCTGGGAGATTAAAAAAGAAGAAAAAAAAAGTTTAATTGGGAAAATCAATAAATAAAGGAAAAGAAAGAAGGATGGAAGGATGGAGAAGGAAGGATTGAAGATGAAAAAGGAAAAGGAAAAGGAAAAGGAAAATTACTATTATTATTATTATTATTATTATAATTGATTTTTTTTTGTTTTTGTTTTATTATTATTATTATTGATTGATTGATTATTTTTTGATTTTTTTTTTTGATTTTTTTAAGAAAAACTGTAAAATGTATTTTATTAATAAAAATAAAAATGATGTTCACCATGAAAGAGGAGAAAAGAAAAAGAAAAAGAAAAGAAAAGAAAATTTATTTTTAATTTCCTTTGAAAAATTAAATTTTGAATGGGGAGGGGGAGGGGTGTGTGACGTCACTTGACAAAACAAATATGAAATTTTTCGTTTGTTTGTTTTTTTTTTCTTACATTCTTTGAATAGATGATTGAATCATTCATAATATGGATGATGATGATGATGATATTGTTTTTTGTGTTCTTTGTTTTGATATTTTATGTTTAGTTGTTTGTTAGGAGGCTTGAATATAAAGAAAATATAAAGTGACTTACCCCTTGAATAATTTTCCCTTTTACTTCATACTTTTCTGGATGAGTATTATCCCAAGTTGACCAATTCACCAATGCAACAATAAACTTCCTTGATGTGCCTTTAAGTTTGTGAGGTATCAATCAAAAGGTATAAAACAGGCATAAATTCTTCTTTTTAATCAATATAAAGCACCTGTAAAGAAAATATTTTATTTTTATTTAAGTTATTCCCTGCATTGATAGTCATTGACAGTTAGCAATAAGGTGATTTATTGGCCAATATGGCGTCTTATATTTCAATGCTAATAAATAACAATTTTTGTCAAATGTAATTCACAAATTGTATTCTCGTCATCTATCTATTACCTTTTAAGTAATTTTTAATACTGTATTTATGATTGTAAACGTTTTTTATTGAAAAATTATTGTTTTAAATAAAATAAATAAATTGTTATGGCGTTGGTATTGCTTTTGGGTATAGAAGAAAAGTTTTTTCATTTTAAACGTGAATAATTTGAAAAGATTTTCTTTGTAATATTAAAATCGTAAAAATGTTGACGTGAAAAATTACTTACGTTATTAACAATATATAATTTTTAAATTAAAACCGATAAAAGTAAAAAAAAAAAACACACAAAATGTAAAAAACGCAAAAGACTTTTTCGTACTTGTAACGACATCTACTTAAAATTTTTGGCGCGGAGAACTTCAATCATTTAGTACCAATTCTTACCGTTTATATACTCTATGACATTTTTTACTGTAGTAAACTTTGTATTAAAGTTAACGTATGTTTCTTTAAACGTTAAAATGATAATTTTATTGATTTCTCAATGAATTCTTTAGAATTTCTCAAAATAATTTTTATTAACGTTTCTTTTTGACGTCTCGAAATCATGATAAATAAAACCTTTTTGATAATAAACTTATTAATTTTTATCACGGTAATAAATTTTATTATTATTATTATTTATATCATTTTTATATATATTAAAACTAATTTTTTATTTTTTCGTAACAAACAAACATTCTGCAAATTATGAATTTATTGCACTTTGCACAAAGGCAAATACTTTTTTTTTTTTTTTTTTGCTTTAAACAATTCGAAAACAGTTTTTTTTTTTTGCTTAAAATAACTTAAAATATTACCGGCAGCAAATTAACTGCACAATGTTATACATAGTGAGATAAGAAGGCACGACAATTATCGTGACAATTATCATTATTTGTATTAGAAAAAATACGATTGTTAATTAATTAAAATGTTAGTAGTAATAATTATCAATTGATTAAAATAAGATTAAGAAGAAATAATAATAATAATATTGAAAATGGAAAAATTTGAAATATGAACGAGTAACAGAAGAAAAATGATTAAAAACCGTTACAATCTTTTTCCGTTTCCGCTGATAAAAGTACATTATTTATGACCCGGTGACCTTTTAACAGTGACTTATCATCTAAAAATAATACATATATCTATACATATAAATAAATAAATAAAAATTTATTCTTTGTGTTTTAATGGCGTGTTAAACGATCGATTTGAAAAACGCGGTGATCGTCTCAAGTGTTGACGAGGAGTGTTTCCGGTTTCCGCCAAAACTTTCATCGGAGTGTTTCGAATTCTATTTGCCGAACGCATTTGACTGAGAGGCGTTTTGGCGAAATTCCTTGGAGATCTTACCGTCAGTGATTTTTTTATAGATGGAGTTTCCCTACGATTTCCGTGAGATGGAGTTTGAATTTTTTGAGTTTTAGGAGTCGTTACAAACTCTTGACCCATTTCTCTCCCGTGGGATTTCGATTGAATCGGACTCTCCGTCATTAGGCCCGGAGAAGAATTTTTCAATTTTTTATCCGATCCTAAACTTCTCGTTCTCGTCAGCATTTTTTTTGTATTTTTATCGGCTTCGTTAAACCGTCTTAAATTTTCTATGCGAATGGATTGACGTCTCGGCATTTTGACTCTCGCCTCTTTCGATTCGTTCATTGAATTAAATAGTTTAGCCTTTTCCAACACCATTCCCGCGTTTTGACAACGGATTTCCGCCAGCGACGGCCTCCCTTGAACCGCCGGTGATAATTTTCGCAGCAGATGCTCCTTGGCGAAAAAAGCTTCGCCGCTTTCCCAATCTTCTTTAGCACTGTGAAAGGTCGACGATCTCGTGACCATGCACACCGGTTTGGTTGTTGAAATGTTTTCGTTGCTCAGCGTACGCAACCTCGGTGACGGTAGACCCGTAAGAACCGTGTTAGGCCTACCCCTTTTCAAACTACCCTTCTGCTCTGATTTTTTACATATGGATTCTTTCGAACGCCGTCTGAAGGAACCTATTTTCCTTGCGCTGGGAGATCTCACGACTTTGTTTTCCGAGCTTAACCTTATTTTCAATTCTTTACTCAATCTCCGAGCAAGGTCGGGAGTGTTTTCATTTAATTTCTCTGATTCTTCTAACGCTTTCTCATAAGCGAATTGAACTGAATGAACGGTGGTCAATAATTTTAAATCTTCTTCCAAAGCAGATACCCGATTTTTAATAGCCTCGTATTCGCTTTTATGAACGGTTATCAAATCACTGTCGGAAATATTTGTTATGTTTTCGCTTGTTCCATCTTCAAACCCTGATTCGCCGTCGGTACTTTGTAAATTACTCAAAAGTGAGTCTTTTTGCAAACAATTGTTCAAACTGATATTTTTTTCCGACGATATTCTAGCAATGTTATTTGAAATGGGCATCTCCGAGTTCACGTCAGTTTTAGGTTTTTCCAACGGTTTCTGCAATTAAAAATATAGCATATGCAAATGGATATTCGGATTTAATAAATCGTAAAATTTTTAACTTACCAATTTTTTCGTAGTGCATCGTCGTACAAGATTTAAACGAGACAATCTGGTTTCCGAACCACATCTGAAAAAAATTCAATTATATAATCATTCGATCCTTTAATTAAAAATATCATTTAAGCCTTTTAATACCTTTCGTGAACGCTTTTACTTAATGATTCCTTACGCTCATCTTTTTCATTTGATTTCTTTGGTTGCAAGTCTTTAGAAAAAGGGCTGAAATTTAAGAAAAAAATTTTTTTTTTAGAAAGAATTTATATGCAACTATCGACAAAAGAAAAAAAAAATTTATTTTACTCAAATAATTATTTATTTCATTACTGAATACATACCTGGAAAAAAAATTATTAGATGCTGTATAGCTATCCATCCTACATCTCAAAGGAGTCAAAAAATCAAGAGCTGAATCAGTTAAACGTTTCCTACAAAACATACATGCACTAATCTACTACTATCAAACAAAATAAAACAAAACAAAACAAAACACACACAAAGAAAAACAATAATTAAATACAAAACACGCTAAAAGTTTACTTTAAAACTTCTAAACAATTACATTCAATTAAAACTTACTTTTTAGATGATGCATTAGTTTCTGTTTTTTTCCTTTTTCCTAAAGTAGCAGAAGTGTTAAGGGATGAAACTAATGAATCATCAAATTCAGATGCCTCAGAATGTCTGGTTCCGACAATTTTCCTAAGGCCTGTAAACATCCTCGTGATTGAACCGCTACGTCTTTTCTTTTTAGATTTCTTATTATTAATTGATAACATATCTGCTATAATTTCATCAGGCACTTTACCAATATTTTCAGAATTTTCTATTAACATCTGTAAGATAAAAAATGATGCAATCAAATTTATAAGAGAAAAAAATATATGTACACCCAACTTAAGAAAACGACTTGAAAAAAATTACCTCCATTACTTTAAAATGGTGAGCCATTTCTATGCTATTGGACACTCTTAAGTTTTTGTTTAATGGCATTAGAGTAGGTGTTAAAATAATTGCTAAATTTTTTATATTCATTTTGTTTTTATCCGAATGCTGTGAAACTTTGAGCAGAAACTAAAATTTAATCAAATGTCGAATTAATATTTTTGCTCAAATCGTAAATATTAGTAAAACAAAAATAAATAATATGTGTATTATGTACTTCGAGAAAAAAAGCCAATGTCGCTAAGTTTTCTTCTGGTAAAAGCAAACATGTCAGCATCAAACCTTCGACTTCTTTTTCATATGTTGATAGCAACAAACTTTTCAATAAAATATCATGAAAAACATATGGTATAAGGGGTTGTGGTAATTCTCTGAAAAATAATTTTACTAAACTGCACGCATCCAAGACGTGATAATCATAATTAAATTTTTTCCCCTGGTTTAATTCTAATTTCCTTTCTTTTTGCTTCGAAGTCGAGCCTGCTTTTCTAAAAATCCCTTCGACTTTAATGTTTTTTTCAATAAAACTACATGCTTCAGCTAAAAATTCTGGAATTTCTAATGGAGATCCATCTAATCTATAAACTACGCTCTTACTTAGTAAATGTAGAGGCTTTTGAAAAATTTGATTGTCTGAATAATGATTTTCTTTTTCATTTTCCTTAAAAAAAAAAAAATATTAAAAACGGAGTAGATTAATAAAAAATTAGGTGTAAACAAAAATTTAAAATAATATAATATCATATAAATAAATACCTTGAATTTTTTCGGGAGTCTACTTCTTATTCCTAACGATTTTATTTTTTCCAATAATATATTTTTTAAATATGATTTATTTTCTATGTCAAATATATACATTTTTTATTCATTTGCGTTTGCAATCCGTTCAAAATTTAACTACATGAAAAATGACCGTTACAATTTTTAACAGCAAGTGGCAAGATACAACAATAATTACCAGAACTGACAACTCAAAAAAAAAAAAGCAGGGAAATTTTTCGCCAACTTAAAAAAAAGAAAATATTAATCGCCATCACTGTATTATTATTTTATAAAAACTTGTTACATTTAAACAAAATGAGAAGAAGAGCGGGTATAGCAGCGATTCAAAAAAAAAATTTAGAACAGGAAAAATACAGGGACAAAGGAACCGAAATCCAAGAAAATCAATTAGAACAAATGACTAAACAAATGGAAGTTTTCAGGGTTAACCTAGAAGAATTTGCAAGGAAACATAAAAATGATATCAAATCTAATCCTCAATTTAGAAAACAATTTCAAGATATGTGTGCTGCGATAGGTGTAGATCCATTAACGAGCGTCAAAGGATTTTGGTCTGTTCTCGGAATAGGAGATTTTTACTACGAACTCGCCGTTCAAATAATAGAAGTTTGTTTAGCCACCAGTTCTAGAAATGGAGGATTGATTGGATTAGAAGAATTGCGTAGGAGATTAATTAAAGCGAGAGGAAAAAGAAAAGAACATCAAGAAATTACGGTCGATGATCTTTTAAGAGCTGCTAAAAAACTTAAAGTTTTCGGAAGTGGTTTTTCTGTTATTCCAATATCAAAGGGTCAGTATTTAGTTCAATCAGTTCCTGGTGAATTATCAATGGATCACACTGCTGTTCTTCATGCTGCTTCGACAAATGATAAAGCCTATGTATCAATCAGTAATTTACAACATGTTTTAAGGTGGGAAAAAGAAAGAGCACAAAAGGCAGTTGATTATATGATAAAATTAGGTTTGGCATGGATCGACAAACAAAATGTCGAAGAACCCCTGTATTGGTTTCCAAGCTTATTCGAAGGTTGTATCAAAGAGTTGTAATTTATATAATTTTATTTACTAAATAAATAAATTTATTAAGGTCTGACTCGAGCCTGCTCAAATATATATATTTTTAAATTATTTAAAAATTTGCTTAAATCAATGTTTGCAGCGCACATTAATCCAGCACTAATGTTTTGTTAAATGCATAAAACAAATTTTATCATGAATGCATATATACATTTACTGTAATTTAACATATTGTAATTATTTTTTTCACATACTCATAATTTATTTTTTTATCGATAATATTTTTCCTAAACGACATAATAAATAATTAACGTATTTATGACGTAATCAAAAAATTGTAATCATAAAATAAAATCATTATTAAAAATATTAATTTTAATTTATATTTGTTAAATGTACAATATATAATTTTTTTTTTTAACGGTGCATTGAAACTTGGTTTTTTTTTAAATATACACAATAAATATACATTTAAAATAAGCCGTTAATTATTTCTTAATAATAATAATATTGAAAAATAAATAAATAAATAAGAGCGGATATTCATAATAAATTCCAATTTAAATTTATTTCAAAGAAAAAGGGTTTTAAAACAACCAATAAACGCTATATATATATAAAAAATCCATTTTGTCACACTAATACTGATAATATGGAGTGATAAACCCGCTCTTATAACAATTATTAAAATATTTGGCAGTTTTGTTAGTCAAAATTACTACTTAATGAATGATTGTTACATTTTGGGCACAAACACAAAAAAAATTTTTTTTAATATATTCTCCCACTCCCACCCCCCTCATCCCCGCGATAAATGAGATTAATGTAATGAAAATCTTACCGTAAGCCATTTGTTCGTTTATTTCATCGAAAATTAAATAATAATTAAAATAAATTATAAAAAAAAAAAAAAAACAGCACCTTGATCAGCTTGATATAAAACATTTTAACAACTTAACATTAACATTCACGTGAAAATTAATAATAATAATAATAATAATAATTAATCGAACGAGTATAGTAAAGACTCACACAACAGCAACAACAGCAACCGAAACTTTAAAAAACATTTTAATAATAAAAAGAAATCTGATGAACCGGTAATCGTATGACGAATGACGTAATAATGGAGGGAAAAAACCGTTTGATTCGTACCAACAACCCCATTCAATCTCATAACAATATTGCGACAAATTTGCGTTCCAATTTTGTCGCAACCTTTCGCGCGCAAATAAATAACCTTTTTCCAACAGTAATAAAATTAATATGGCGGAATGTAAACGTAAAAGTGAAATGTTGTAATTAATTGTGGGTTTTTTTTTGTTTTGTGGCATTATTGAAAAGTCGTTAATAACCTTTAACACCTGTTTAATCGAATTAACAGGTATAATTATATAATTATTATTATTATTATTATAAGTGGATAAAAGATTTTTTATACAGCGATTAATTATTATGCACGGTTCACACACACACACCAACTTGACCTATATTTCAAAGGTCAAACTAATTATGGAGAAAAGGAAAAGAAAAAAGAGGGAAAAAGATGAAATTAATTAAATTTGCATTTAAAAGTACGAAGATGGAAGACATGGATACTTAAATTACATTTAAAGGTAAGAATTTATAAAAATTCTTTTGGTTTCGAATACTGCCATTTTTTTTTTGTGGAATCTTTTTAACGAATTTGTTTTTAACATTGTCGAAGACAATCGACATCGTTGACCCTAAAAAAATAAAATAAATTTTAATAATTTAAATTTTAAACGCTATAAAAAAAAAAAAAAACGACATCAAACGATTCTTTTTTCTTTTATATTAAATTTTTAAAAAAATAACGAGAACGATGACCCAGAATGCGGAAAAATAAATGACGAAATCATTTTTTTACCCGTTGTTGTTCGCGAACAAAATTTTAAAATTTTAAAAAAAATGGCGGCGACGGTTATCGAAGGGGGAAACTCGAATCGCGTTTGTAATAATAATAATAAGAAATTTAAAATTCGGTATGGTCAAGATAAATTTTTTTTTTTTTTTGAACTTTCGCCAACGTAATTTCATATTTTTTATGAATCCCGAGTGAGTTTTGTTATTAAAACGACCCATATTTCTTTGAATAATTTTAACGGTTTTTTTTTCTTTCGCGAAACAAACAATTAACCGTTACCCCCTGTAACAATAAAACGAAACGAGAACGAATATTTGTTAAGCTTTTAAATAATAATAATGATAATAATAACAATTTAAATCGATGAAGAAAAAAAAAAAAATTAATTAACGATTTTTTTTTTTCATTGATTTTTAATTTAAACGATTAATTTTACTTTCGATAAAAAAAAATTTTTTTTTTTCTGTCGGCACGATCTTGACACAAAAACGGGGACGTAGAATTAAATCGTGGAATTAATTTCCTTCCATTTTCCCCCTTTCTCCCCTTTTCTCCTCCTCCTTTTCCTATCCCACCTCCTCCTCATTCTTACTTTTTTTTTCCCCCCTTCGAAACGAATTTAGGTTAACGACAATCGTGAAAATTTGCATTCGCATAACAAACAAACAAAAAAATTATTTTCGCCATTAAAACAACAGCAAAATTAAAATTCGAATTCGAACAAACATTTCAACAACAAACGTTACGACATTTTCTTTTCTTTTTTTTTTTTTTTTTTAAATAATTTAAAAAATTTTCAAAAAAAAAAAAAAAAGTAAAACAATAAACAATTAACGACGACGATTTCGAAATTTCAAATAAATAATAATAATAATAATAGTAATTATTCCATTTTCGCGCGTTTTGAATTTAAATAATTCGACGAATTGAACGAGGGCAAATTTCGCGACCGTTAAAAAAAAAAAAAAAAAAATTTAAATACAAAAAAAAAAAAAAGCCAAACAGACAGACAGACAAACAAACAAACAAACAAACGATTTCATCAAACATTCGACAATGAAAATTACTTTATGAAACCTTTCCCCCCTCTCTCTCTCTCTTTCTCGTTCGAAAACAATGGCGACAAAAACAATAATAATAATAATAATAATAATAATAATAATAATAATAATAATAACGAAACGAATCGGACAGTGAACTCATCGTTAAATTCGTTTTTAAATTATTTTTTTTTTAAAACCCGATCACATTTCTTTAGAAAAAAAAAACTAATAATAATAATAATAACGACAACAACAACTCATTCACCCCATCAATCACGATAGTTTTAACATTTTAACGTTAACAAGCGATTACAATAACAAAAAAAATAGAAATAATAATAATAATAATAATAATAATAGCAGTAGTAAAATACTCGGGCTGTTTTTTCTTCTTTTTTGTTCTGTCGTACCTCGCTAACATAAAATTATTTACTGTAAATGTATATAACTAACGTGAATAAAAATACCTAATTCTGACTAATTAGTAAAAAATACAAATTACGATAATGATAATGATGATGA
Source organism: Pediculus humanus corporis (assembly GCF_000006295.1). Taxonomy (NCBI): domain Eukaryota; kingdom Metazoa; phylum Arthropoda; class Insecta; order Psocodea; family Pediculidae; genus Pediculus; species Pediculus humanus. Next base: position 182,322 of record NW_002987362.1, read on the forward strand.
CGATGACGATGACGATGAACACTCTCGGCGTTTGTTAGTATTCCTACATATTAAAAATCGTATTTAACGAAGACGATGACTATGACGATGATGATGATGATGATGATGATAATAATAATAATAATAAATAAATCTAACGGATTCATCCGTGATGTCTACTACCCGACCTGTCAAAGTACAACGTGTCGTTTATTTTATTGACGTATAATGGTTGTCCTTGCATGAAAGCCTGTTGAAATTTCGTTATTATTTCGCGTGAGGGATCGTTTGTTTCCGCCCAAGCAGCCAATACGAATTCTTCAATTTCGCACTCGTTAGTACCTCTTCGAATTTTGAAAAAACCATTTTCGCCCCATTGTTGACCCCACGAATTGGCGGCAAGCTGGAAAAATAATAATAATAATTTTACGTTGTTAACAAATATTTTCACACCTGACAAATTAATATTACCATTTCCGTTGTTTATCATCATCATTATTATTATTATTATTTACTCACCCAATATTTAATGGGCTGTCCGTAAATGTTTGTTTCTTCTCCCCAACCGAGAATTTTAACAGAATGATAACCAAAATTGGACGATTCTCTCTCCGTGTTTGATTTCGTGTATACGCCGGATTTATACGAAAAAAAATCTTGATAAACTTTCATCGTGGCTTTAGAAAATAAAAGAAAAGAAAAAAATTTTTTTTTTTAAAAAAAAAATGAATTTAAAAGTAGTTTAATAATTTTTTGTTGTTTGTTATTATTACCTTGCACCGGTCCGGATTGCATTATTTCTTCCATTATATCTTTTTCATCTTGAATTTTATACGCGGGTCCGACTCTGTAAAGTTCCGAACGAAGGTTCGAACCCAAAGACGGAGGACATATTGATGATAATGCGTCGAAATTTGGTCTTTTTGGAATTTTACATTTCGTCGGAGTACCCGTCCACGGATAACAATAATCGTCAACTAACCTGTTCGTTTCGAAGGAAAAAGAGAAAATATTTTTAACGGAAATTAATTTTTTCACGATTAATTTGACACAAGGTCACCAAAAAAAGAGAGAGAAAGAAGACAACAGATTTTAAAAAAAATGTAGATGACGGCCGATTTATAACAATTTTTCCCGACGTGTCGACGAATCATCGGAGACATTTTTTTTTTTTTTTATTACGAACAGACAAATTATTATTATTATTATTATTCATTTTCAAGCTGCCAATTTTCCACGGATTTAATTTTAATAATAATAATAATAATAAATCTCTTGATTTTAACTGTCACGTTCGCAACGATCTACCGCAACGAACGTGAGAGCAAAAATTATAAAATTCACTAACAAATGGAAAATTAAAGATTATTGAAAAAAAAAAATAATAATAATAATTGAATAATCACACGCGCGCACGCGCACACGCACACGCACAAATCGAACGTTTCCGTTCTATATTTATATAACCGTTAAATAGGGAGAAATTTCAAATAGGAAAACAAATTAAATATAAAATGGCGCCTAATAGTTACTTAATAAAAATTAAAACTTTACGAGGTTGTTTGCGTTTGCGTTTGTATTTGTGACGTAATTGTTTGTACGATATCGTTATTTTACACGTAATCCTGTTATTATTGTACGAACGAACGCATACGCAAACGCGTGCGATATTTAATTAATAAAACTTTCCATCAATCTATAATTGAACGTTAGGAAAACGCATTAAACATTCCACGTTTGTCGTTGTTGTTGTTGTTGTTGAGCAACGTGAAATTCAAATGCAATATTTATTTTCCCCTTTCCCTTTTCTCCCCTCCCACCTCCCCCTCTCCCCTGAGCCTGAAGGAATACAAAGTAAAAAAAAAAAATTCATGGTTCGTTTGTTTTTGTTTTCGTTTCTCTAAATTCAAAACTTGTGTGTGTGTGTTTGTGCGTCACGTGTAAACAAACACAAATAATAATAATAATAATAAAACAGGGATTTTGCACGTGATCACGTGTGTTACAAACGGGAATATTTAAACGGGTCACTAACGTTTTTGTGTGCTCGTGACGTTGGTATACTTTGTTACCACGAATTTGCTTCCTCCCCATTGTTGGGACAATCTTTTTAAAATTGTAACCCGTTGACTGAAAAACTTTTAACCGACATTTTCGTGACCGACTGTGACAAGAGATTTCGTGAGATGAAATTTTATTTAAATTAAGAACAACAAAAAAAAAAAAAAAAAAATTCAACCGAAATCAAGATAAACAAATTGAAATTTAAATTTAAATTTTTTTTTTTTAAAGAATTTCACAAAGAGTTATTTAAATTTCGGTTTCGTGACGGTTAAAAGTTTCCTCTCTCTCTCTCTCTCTCTTTAAGATAATAAACAATAAACTTACCCAAATTTTCGTATGAAAGTCCAAGCCCTGGATAAATGACCTCCCTGACAACCTCTTTGACCTTTATTACACGACAACAAATGTTGAGGAGATAAATCTACTTTCGTCAAACCTTAAATAATAATAAAAAAAAATATTTAATTATTTTTTATCGTGGAAGAAGGTAAGGCGTGCACACCCGTTTCCCGTTTTGACGTGGCATCAAACAACGAGAAAAAAAATATTATTATTATTATTAATATAAATGATTCGTAATTTTCAATCAATCGTCATACGTTCGTTCGGGAAATAAAAATAACTTCCTGACATATTGTTTTTCTATTTTTACGTTCTAAATCATTTAAACATTCGTGCATAATTTTTTTTTTTTTTTTTTTTTTAAGGTCGCGTAATCCTTTTACATTTTATTAATGTCGTGAATGTCACCGCTCTGATGATTTCAATTTGTTTAAAAAAAAAAAAACTTATTGAATTTTTTTTGTTGTTGTTGTTGACCGTACGCTCCAGTTAATAAATGTTCAAAGAGAGAAAGAGAGAGAGAGAGAGGGGAAAAAACGGTTAAATATCGTGTCCGAACGAACTAGGTTATTTAAAAAAAAAGTATAGAGAGTATGTGACTCGTATATGAATATCTCGTATATGATTTCCCCCCGCTCCCTCTCCCTCATTCCTTCCTCCTGATTATATCTAAACGTTTTCAAAAAAAAAAAAAAAAAATTTGTAATTTATTTACCTTTGGACATGATGGCGTATCTATCGCTAGCGACGGATGCTGTGCTTACGGCCCAAGATGCTCCACACCAACCCTAAATAATAATAATAATAATTTTTAAAAAAAAAAAAAACCTCTTTTCTAATTGACATTAAACTATGCGAAACGTTTGATATTCTCACCTGATCTGCGGGTCCGCTTATCCATCCAGGCCATTTATTTCTCGCATCGAATGAATTGGGTAATTTTCCTTTTGATTTAACCTTAACCGGCATCATTCTTTTAACCTTAAAAATAATAATAATAATGATACGAAAATCGATAGTGTTCGGGAGGGAGGAGGAGGAGGGGGGGTTTCGAAACATGTTCTCTTACCGTTCTGTGCGGGAGCAAAGTTCCCGTTTTGTAAGTGATACCTTCGTCTAAAGTTTTACCCCAAAACATTGAATAATTCGTTGCTGACCAACCGAGTTCTCGATTCGAATTTACGGCCGATATGACGCCGGGTTCGACAAGGCATATATTTTGTTCGCATAGAAATTCTATCGTGAAAGAACTCACGGAATCACATTTGCTATAAACAAAAAATATTAACAAAATCACCGCAAAAGTTGTTTTGCTATGATTTAAACCAACCGTCGGATAATTTATTTACGGTGTATAAAACCTTAAAGAAATTATCATTAAAAAAACAAGGAAAAATTTCTTTACCATTTATTGCAGTTCATTTTAATTTCTTCTCCAAAATTGTAATATCTTCCACCGTGATAGCATCCTGGGGGAAAAAAAAAAAAAAAAAAAATTTAATTCCATGATTTTTTCCGCGTTTATTTCCTCGCCTTCCTCTTTCTTCCCCCCCCCCCACTCCCTTACCCCTCTCGATTGCTTAATTAATTAATTGAATTTAAAAGCCGGAAAAAAATTTACAACAGCAAAAAAAAAAAAAAAATCGTCAAAACAAATCAGAGAAATTGACGTTTATTTATCTATGAATGCCAGCAAACAACCGGCCTACTATTTATTTACGTAATTTTTTCTTATCAATGAAATTCTTTTCAATTAGAAAAAACTGATTTATATAAGAAAACAAACGAAAAGAATTTGTTGTTGTTGTTAAAAGACACAACAACAACAACAACAAACGAATCCATTAATCAACGCAAAATTATTGTGCAAAATCATTTATTTTAAACTAATCACATTGACTAAACAAAAAAAAAAAAAGAGGAAAATTTCGCGGCGTTTTTCTCTCAGTTTTATTAATTCGATTCGTGAATTATCATCATTATTCGTTTTTTTTTATTATCGGTTTTAATCATTATTAATGAGGGGGATTTGGGGAGTTAAGGGGGGCGGGTCGGGGGGAGGGGAAATACAAGCGTGAAATCTCATACGATTTTTTAAAAAAAAAAATTTTTTGTTTCTTTTTTTTTTTAAATAAAAACGCCAAAAAAAAAAGGATAAATTATTTACGAGTTTGTCGGTCGGTTATTTATTTATTTGTTTGTTTGTTTGTTTGTTTGCCTTTTTTCTCTCTTGGTAATAAATCTAAACGCGCACTTGAAAAATTTATTTATTTTTATTTTTATTTTTCGCACAAAAAAAAATTTTTTTTTTTTTTCTGCACGTTTGCGAAATTCCGACGGCGCAGCAAACAAACAAACAAACAAACGAGAAAATTCGCAAATTCGATAAAAAAAAAAAAAAAAAAAACTTTGATGGAAACTAATTATAATCATTTTAAAAGCAATGATGCCAACTTCCGTTTGGAAAATTTTAACAAAATCTCGTCCCGATTAATTTAAAATCATCATCATCATCATCATCATATGATGTTTGTTTGTTTTTAAATATGAATCACGCACACAACCGAGATTTAAAACTTTATATTATTATTATTATTATTATTTAAAGGAAATTTATCATCGTTATGTTCGGTAATAAAACAAATGTATCCTTTGCAATAAAACTTTTTAAAAAAAAAAAAAAAAAAATGTACGCCAAGAAAAAAAAAAAACGATTCGGTCATTAACTTCAAGTACTGTTATGGATCTCGTTCTCGAGGAATTCGGTCTTGCTGATTTGTAGTATGCTCGCAGTTGATTCGGATATTTAATATAATAAGTAGACAATTTCTACCTGATGTATTATATTAACCAAATATACTACTAGTTACACTACTTTATCAGTAAAACACTAAATGTAAAGTAAACGGAAATAGAATCTGATGCTCTTGAATCCAACCTAAGATGCACTGACTGTCCCCAACGCTATGCGATAGACACAACCAGGCAGACTCTGACTGACGGACGGATGTCGAAAGACCAAGACGTGGTGCCGAAGCCCACTATTTATATGAAGACCAAAACAATCGATGCATCTGTTACACTTGAAGTGACCAATAAATCTATCACCTCCTTCTTAAGGGATGAATATGGTCTTTGTTCGCTATTCCAGTTTAATGGAAAGAACGTGATCCAGAATGTTGAGTAAATCAAATAAATGTCCGCGTTAATTATGTCACGCTTATAAATAATAAACAAATACTCTCATTAGAACTTCTCAACCGGATAGATTTGATTTGGAATAAACAAATAAATAAATATCCATAATAAATAAATAATATAAATTTTAAAACAGATGCCCTCGTTGTTGGCCAGATTTCGTTGGGATCACAACAGTACGTTTCCAAAAAAAAAAAAAAAAATTTCAATTGAAACAAAACCAAAAAAATAATAAATCCGTCTGAGAATTCAATCTCGTTCGAGAATTTATTATTATTATTATTATTATTTCGTTTTTAAATTCTAAAAATAATTTATCGATAATAATAATAATAATAATACTTTGCGATGATCATCGACCGACCGACGGTAATTTTCTTGCAAGTGCAAAAAAAAAAATTAATAATAAATAAAACTTACTCCTTGTGGGTTCCGGTGCCGGAGACGGAACCGGAAATCCTTTGCAAAACGTCCAATAATCGGGACAACAATCGTCGGATCTCGTCCTGTTGCAAAATTCATCGCAGTAACAAAGAGTACCTGCGGATTAAAAATTATTTATGAAAACGTTTCGCACGAGTATCCACCGACCAAAACGAAAGATTTAATTATTACCTAAAATGGGTACCGAACATTCGTCCATTCGTCCCGGACAGCATCCTCCTGATCTCTTTTCGCAGTATGGACCCCTTAAATCGCTGAAATCGGAGGCTCGAACGTGACCGATTAAAATGCAAATCTGAAACAAAATTCCGGTGAAATTTTATTACCGACGCTTCAACACACATAAAAAAATAAATAAATAAATAAATCATTTTTTTATTTTATTTTATTTTATTTTAACGTGGTTGCAGGCAATCAAATTCAAAACCGTCCGTTCGGTTATAAAAAATAATATAAAAACTTCCTTGTCACGAGAAAAAAAAAAAAACAAACAAATTTAAACGGTAAATAAATAGACTAATGAATAATAATAATAATAATAATAATAATAATGATGATAATAATAATAATAATAATAATGATGATGATGATGATGATGATACTGTTATAATTAAATTATAGTTT
>NW_002987362.1:188992-191635 GCF_000006295.1 Pediculus humanus corporis
ACTAAGATGCACTGACTGTCCCCAACGCTATGCGATAGACACACCAGGCAGACTCTGACTGACGGACGGATGTCGAAAGACCAGACGTGGTGCCGAAGCCCACTATTTATATGAAGACCAAAACAATCGATGCATCTGTTACACTTGAAGTGACCAATAAATCTATCACCTCCTTCTTAAGGGATGAATATGGTCTTTGTTCGCTATTCCAGTTTAATGGAAAGAACGTGATCCAGAATGTTGAGTAAATCAAATAAATGTCCGCGTTAATTATGTCACGCTTATAAATAATAAACAAATACTCTCATTAGAACTTCTCAACCGGATAGATTTGATTTGGAATAAACAAATAAATAAATATCCATAATAAATAAATAATATAAATTTTAAAACAGATGCCCTCGTTGTTGGCCAGATTTCGTTGGGATCACAACACCTTCCCCCTTAAAAGGAAACAAATTTTTTTTATTATATTAATTAGGTTAAAATTTGTTTTTGTTTTTCTTGAAATTTTTAGTAATTTTTCTTCTTTTCTTCTTCTTGTTTATTCTTTGATTGATTAGACTCGTTTTTAAATCTTGAGCACTCTTCAGGTGTTTCTTTGCGTAATCCCTTTGTGAGAATCTTGATTTTACAAGATTTTGGCGAAGTCATATGCGTTACTTTTTCGCATAGATATTCCAAGTGAGTTGTCAGTCCAGACAAATTGAGGTTTTCCCAGTAATGGAATTTTTTTTTTTTTTTTTTTTTTTTATTGCTCATCAGAGGCAAAGGACTTGAGGTTGGATAAAAGAATAATTTTTTGATAAATTTCCTCTGATAGGAATAGGAAGTGTTTTACATAAAAAATTTTTTTTACAGGATAATGTATTAGTGGATGAATGATATGTTGCCGTGCAAACAGAATTGTACATTATTCATAATATTACCAATACATTTATGTCATTTCAATTCTTGTTTTATATCATCAGTATAGTAGTTCATTAATATACTTCGTGAGTCATTTATTGTCAGTTCCTTCGTTAGGGAACCCGGAATTAAAGGCTTTTATCATCAATCAAATATTCATCAAGATATTATCCCAAGGAGGAGTGGACGTAAGAGTTACAAGAAGATTTAGCAAAGGATATGAATTCGTCCACTTGTTTTACTTTTTTATTTATTTAATTTTTTAAAGAATCCCTTTGAGTGAGATGGGATCTTTCAAATGTCCCATTTGATTGTGGGAAATATTTAGGATCAGTTGTTTTTTTGAACAACCTACTTTACCAGGGAATATTCAGGATCAGTTGCTTTCTGCAACCTACTTTACTAGGGAATATTCAGGATCAGTTGCTTTCTGCAACCTACTTTACTAGAAAATATTAAGGATCAGTTGCTTTACTGCAGCAACCTACTTTACTTGAAAATATTCAGGATCAGTTGCTTTCTGCAACCTACTTTACTAGAAAATATTAAGGATCAGTTGCTTTACTGCAGCAACCTACTTTACTTGAAAATATTCAGGATCAGTTGCTTTCTGCAACCTACTTTACTAGAAAATATTTAGGATCAGTTGCTTTTAAGCAACCTACTTTACTTGAAAATATTTAGGATCAGTTGCTTTTAAGCAACCTACTTTACTTGAAAATATTTAGGATCAGTTGCTTTACCTGCAACCTACTTTAAGGAAAATTTTTCTTTCCTTTATTTATTTTTTATTTTTATATTTTTTATTTTTATTGATTCCCACTTTTGAAGAAATATAATATAATTTTTTGTCTTGATACTAATTTAGGATTCTTTTTATTTCCTCCTGGGTTTCGGGAAAGGATTCTTTTAATTTTTTTTTTTTTACCAATCACAGGTTGGACAGGAGGTTTATCAAATAGATAATGGATTATTTTCAATAAGTTTTTGTCCAAAACCTGTTTTGTCTTTGGATTTAGGATATAAGGATTTCCCGAAAATTTTTGTTTGAGTATTCATCTTTCAAATAATTATAAATATTTTTTTTTTTTTTTTAGATACCTTAGGCAATGAGATTTTATAAATTTATGAAAATTCTCGTTAATTCTAATTTTTTTATTTTTTTTTTATTTTTTATATTTTAAATTTACGATAGCTTTGGATAAATAGATTTTTTCTTTAGTTTTTGAATAGCTTAAATTCTGGGTCGTCAACTAAAAATGAAGTCGTTTTAACTTTTCCTTTTTTTTTTTCTTTTACGACCTTGCGCATATTTCACCATAATTCCTTCTTTATTTTCAGGATTTTTATTTTCGGTGTTGAGTTTTAAGTAAGCCAATACCTGACTGTTTAATTTTTCTAGTCTATAATAGAAGTCAGATACGGATTCATTATGTTTTTGTCTACAAACACCGAGGTCTTCGACTAACTGGGAGAAATGTACACTGTCTTGATATTTTTCTATTAATTTGCCTTTTAATTCGTCCCAATTATCGCACTCGTCAGTACAAATCCGTTCACTTGCCCTACCAGTTAACCGGGAACAGATAAATCGGAATAAAGGATATCTGTTCTCTTCGGAGGATAGATTAATGGCTTCGGTACAAGCGGAGATGAAACTGTTTAGTTTGACTCGCTCTCCAGAAAATTCGTTAGGAATTATTCTCCATAGGATTCCAGAGATAACGTTTGGGA
>NW_002987362.1:191979-209876 GCF_000006295.1 Pediculus humanus corporis
AAGTCAGCATGTCTGGAAGCTTCGCTTTTCTTATCTAATCTTAAGTGCTAGTGAATGAATAATGACTAGCGATTGTTTTGGTCTTCATATAAATAGTGGGCTTCAGCACCACGTCTTGGTCTTTCGACATCAGTCCGTCAGTCAGTGCATCTTAGGTTGGATTCAAGAGCATCACATTCTACTTCCACTTGTATTGTGTTTAGTGTTTTTACTGATAAAGTAGTGTGACAAGTAGTATTTTTGGTTAATATAATGTATAAGATAGAATTTGTCTATTTATTATATTAAATATCCAGGTCAACTGCGACCATACTGCAAATCAGCAAAACCGAATTCCTCGAGAACGAGATCCATAACACCATCGATCATTTAATTTCCGGTTGTCCGATACTGGCAAAACATGAATACTTAGAAAGGCACAATAAAATATGTCAATATCTCCATTGGAGTATATGCCGAGAATATGGAATGGATGGATTACCCAAGGAGTGGTACAACCACATTCCAAGCCCGGTTACGACAGTAGGTCCATGCACAGTTCTATATGATCAACAAATCCACACTGATAGAACTGTGCCAGCTAACAAACCGGATATCATCCTCAGGCATAATGGGGAAAAATGGTGTAAGTTAATTGAGGTATCCGTGCCGGCAGAAAAAAACACCACAGCCAAAGAAGCAGACAAAAGGCTGAAATATAGAAATTTGGAAATTGAAATAACCAGGATGTGGGGAACAAAAACTGAAACGATTCCGGTCATCGTGGGAGCATTGGGAGCCATGCCAAATTCAATAAAAGGAAATTTAAAGAAGATTATGAAGAACCTAAAAGAAGAAACCATCCAGGACATCGCACTATGTGGGACGGCCCACATTCTTCGGAAAATATTATAAATAGCACCACCGATATTCGAGTATTTGTCCCTAAGGAATCGGGTAGAGACCTGGGATAAATGCTTAAAAACCCCGACAAATAAGAGCCTTGTCGTGTTTAAGAGTGACCATAATAATAATAATAATGATAATAATAATGATAATAATGATAATGATAATGATAACAGTTATAATATTATAATAGTTTTATGAAAACAAACAAACAAACAAACAAACATTTGAAAATTTTCTCAATTGCAAACGCGTGGAAAAACTTTACGTAAAACAAACAAACAAACAAACAAATGGGAAAAACTCGAACGATTTGAAATTTTATTTCCGGTAATAATAATAATAATTTTGGCTATCGTATTTACATCAAACGCGTAATTTATGATTGTCCAGAACTAGTTAAAACTAATAATAATGATAATTTTTTTAATTGGAACACATAAACCGAGTTAGTCGAATGAACGAGGAAACAAAAAAAAACAAAAGGAAAATTCAGATTCAGGTACGATCAGGACGACAAAGGAGGGAAAAAAAAATTTTTTTATGGTTATAAATAAAAGAAAGTTGAGATAAAATTTTTATTATTATAGGTCGCCGGCCGCGCGTGTGATTTATATCAAATAAAAAAAAAAAAGAAAAAAATGGTAATCGAATATAAGCCACGATACGCCTCCATCGTATTTGTTATTCTTAAGAAGAAGAAGAAGCAGAAGAAAAAGCAGAAGAAATGGACACCATGATTTAAATTATCGAGTAGAGGAAAATGACGAACTTTAATTTTTTTTTTTTTTTTTTTCGATATAATCGTAACGTGATATCGCGATGATGAACTCGCTGATAAAAACAATCGGTTGTTGTTGTTGTTGTTTGTTGTTTGTTTGTTATTTCTAATATCGAACCCTCGATCATGGAAAAAATAAAATAATTAAATTTAATTGATTTCGATATGGATTCCGATGCGTAGTGTACCTGCACACCCTGTTCAAACGATTTTTTTTTTTTTTTTTTTAATGAGAAGGAAAATTTAATTTCCGGACAAACGAATGAATGAAAATCAAAATAACCTGGAGAAAAAAAGAAAATTTTAATTTAAAAATTCAGGCGTGTGAGAGAGAGAGAGAGAGAGAGAGAACCGAAAAAAAAAATTCACGTTTAATTTCATACCATTAAAATTTGGAAAAGGTTCAAAAGGAAGAAAAAGAGAAAGAGAGGGGAGGGGGGAATAGGAAAAAAATCCCATTTAAATAATAATGATGATGATGATTATGAAAATAATCCTTGACTTGCCCCTTTTGATTTTTATCCACTAAAATGCAAAAATCTCGATGATGATGATGATGATGATTATGATAATAATAATAAAAAACCGTAAAAATAAGAAATTTTTTTTTTATTTTCGGGTGGGGGGAGTAAAGAGGAAGAAGGGGGGAAAGACGATAGATATATATTTTTTTTTTTTAATGTAATTTGTTTTTTTGGAATCGTGTCAATAGAAAATTGCGTCATTAATTTTTTTTTTTTTTTTTTTTTTTCATATTTTATAGAAAGCCCTTGACTCTCCTCGTAGTTTTCGTTCACCTGTTTTTTTATTTATTTTTTTTTAGGCGTGTCAAATATGTTGTTGTTTTTATCCTCCACCCCAAACAATAATAATAATAATAATAAGTCCGTAAAACATATATATTATTCGCATTTTTAACGTCATAAAAAATAATAATAATAACCGAACGTTAAATTTACGATTCGATGATTCTTACTTTCGAAAAAAAAAAAAAAAAAGAAAAAAATGAAAAGGAAAATTCTCTTCTCAAGGTCTATGTCATATAAATGCCATTAAATTTAACGACACACGAATTCGCGACCGCGCACGCACGCACACGCACACGCGCACTAGAAAAAAAGTTTAAAATATATATATATATATATAAAAAACAACCAACCATCAATATTATCATTATTATTATTATTTACCACTTTTAAATATAATAATTAAATATTTTGTAAATAATCTAACGCTTCGAAACCTATATTTTATTTTATTTTTATTTTTGTTTATAATAAATTAACGCCTCGCTCTATCCCCATTACTATTATTATTATTATTATTATTTTAAAATTTTTTTATTCGGTCAAACTATCGAAAACGTGCCCCCCGGGTGTCTCTTCTACCACGTAACGTAAAATTATATTTAAATATAAAATTTTTATAATTGGGTAATTTTTTTTTTAAAACTCCATTCGAATATTTTCTATAAAAGTAGACAGACGACATATTGCGAAAATTATTCGTTATTGAGTAAAAATGCTGTCGTCGTTAAATTCCTTTTCCTGTCTAATCGGGAATTCGTTTTACAAAATTAATATAATAATAATAATTCATACAACAAACGATTCATTTTTACATTTATCAAATAATAATATCAAATTAGAGAGAGAAACAAACATTAATAACAATACCAACAACAACAACAACAACAACAACAACCTTGATCCGATTTTAATGGAAAATGGTGAGAGAAAAAAAAATCTCGTTTGAAAATTTATTACTTCCTGACATAACTTTTTGCAAATTACCAAAATGGGAGGAAAATAAATTAAAGTTAGCAGAAGACAAAAAGGGAGGAGATGGGAGGGAAAGGGAGGGGAAAACTAGGACCTTCACGGAATTCAATTGATACGCGAAAATTATACAAAGACTTTTGACACTTTATCAATGGAAAATGGAGAAACAAAAAAAAAAAAAAAAAAACCACAAACAAAACACACACACACTCTCTCTCTCTCTCTCTCTTTCATTTCACTTTTACGTAAAAAGCCATTTAAAAAATGGGGAGAAGGGGGGCGAGCGGGGGGAAACACATTATTCGATTTTATATTTGCGGTCAAATTTAAACCGGCGAAATAATAATTTAATAAATAAAATCCTAGCAAATTCCTAAATAAAATTTAACATTTATCAAAAACCGGAAACTACGTGTACATCTTAATTACAAAATGGCGGAAACGGTAGGAAATTAATCATTTACGTAATAAACGTTCATCCCGAATTGGAAGCGTTAAAACTTTTTTTTTTTTTTTTTTTTTTTTAAATCAAGTTAAAAGCTTTTCCAATCATCGAACATTAAAAGCAATTTTTTTTTTTTTATAAAATTTTTGCATAATTTTGTGTTTTCATTCTTGGATACAATCCAGGCTAAATTTTTTTTTTTTTTAAAATTTTCCTCCCTCCCTCCCCCTCCCCCTCCCTTCTCCACTTTAATCGCCATTCACGTTATTTAAAAATCCAGATTTAAAATATTAAATAATCATATGTGGGCGTAAACGGGTGGCGACGTAAGAGGAGGAGGCACTGAATAGCGAGGGGCGGGAAAAACAAAAAATTCAAAAGGGAAATTTTTTTTTTTTTTCAAAGTTGGCACGAATTGTTTTTTATTATGCTCCGGAAAATCTTTAATCGATTATATAAACTAAAATTAACTATTACTACATTCATTATCTATCGCGTTACTAAAAAAAAAAAAAAAAAAAAAGATGGCGTCGATTCATTTATGGTTTGCTCACGACCTAGACGAAGGTTTTTTTTTTTTGAAAAATTTGCATACCTGTTAAAATTAAATCCTAATAAAAATTTAAAAAAAAAAAAAAAAACGATCACGGGTATTTATAACGTAATTACCTTCAAATTTAATTTTTTTTTAAAAACGAATACCTATCATACCTAGAAATCATTATCAATTTTTTTTTTTTTTTTTAACAACCGCAACAAACAAACAAACAAAAAATTACACTATCGATTTAATAATGATAATAACTAACGAACGAACGAAGGAATAAATTTACGAAACCTGTACCTTATTTATCATCATCATCATCATCATTACGGGTAATTTGCGCAAAAAAAATGTATACATCATTGTTTTTATTAACACGATGACGACTCGGTCAATTGTAATTTAATTTTTGGCAGTGGATTGTTATTAAAAAAAAAAAAAAAAAAATCTTTATACCCCGTCAATTTCATTATTATGTGAACACGATAATAAAAATGGAGTGTGAAACACATACAACACAACAACATGTGCGAAAAAAAATTTTAAAAAAATCGAAATTCTAGTCGCAAAATGTTACGTCAAAAGTTGGAAAAAAAAAATAAATAAATAAAGTCCTTCAAACGTGACATCGCGATGTGCATTTGTAACAATTTCAATTCCACACATTTAACGTTGCAATTGCAACATTCATCATTATTATCGCAGTTTTTGTGTCGTTTGTGTATCTCTCCTATTCGTTATCGTCATCATCATCAGAATCATCTTAATTAAAAATGTACGCGTATTTTAATGGGGAGAGGGGGGAGGGGCAATGTGGCAGATTATTCTACGCGTTGAGATTTAATTTAAAATTATTATTATTATTATTATTATTATTATTATTATTATTATTTTAATTAATTACGCGCGTATGTTGTGGTTGTGGTTGTGCCCACGCCCGCGCCCTTGAAATAATACCTAAAAATAATTTATTTATTTATTTTTACCTAAATCTAACGCTTTGAAAAATTTTAACGATTTTATTTTGTATAAAAAAAAAAAACTTTTTTATTATTGTTTCATCCTTCTAAAATAATAATAATGATGATAATAAAAAGAAGAAGAAGAGCCGATTATGCAACACTATGAGAAAGAAAAAAAAGAAAAATTTATTAATGGGCGGACATATCATGATAATAATAATAATAATACTGGCGTTGATAGAAAGAAATTAAATTAAAGTGGTTTTGACAGTAGTAGTTTACAAGCGAAATATTTATTAACGCAAATCGCGTTAAACAATCACGGTAAATACGAAACAAACAAACAAACAAACAAACAAACAAACAAGCGAACAAACAAAAAATTAAAAATTAAAAACTGTCGCATTCGAGTCGTTTTTTTTAACGTGAATCCCGTAAATAACGATAATAAATTTAAATTCGTGAACACCACGACGACGACGACGATAATAATAATAATAATAATAATAATAATAATAATAATAATAATAATAATAATAATAATAATAAAATTCGAGTATTTGTCCCTAAGGAATCGGGTAGAAACCTGGGATAAATACTTAAAAACCCCGACAAATAAGAGCCTTGTCGTGTTTAATAGTGGACATAATAATAATAATAATAATAATAATAATGATGATGATGATGATAATAATAATAATGATAATGATAATAAAATCGAAAACTATTAATTAAATTAAACCTTCGCAAAAATAATTATTAGCCCAAAGATCAGATAACGTTTGTAGGAGAAATAAAAAACAAACAAACAAACAACAAAAGTTGCCATTTTCCGGCAATGTATGAACATCGCCTACGACAACAACAATAACAACAACAACAACAACATCATCAACAAAAACCGAATGTTTATTTTTTTTTATTTTTAAATAATAATAATAATAAATTTCGAAAACGTAAATTTTAAATATAAATATTACGTAATTAAAAACAAATGAAACTTTTTTTATTTATTTAATAACTATTTTAAAACGCGTGGCAGGAGATTCGAACGTGATTTTCATTTTAAAAAATAATGATGATAATAATAATGATAAAACGAAATTAATCGTACATATATTATCATTATTATCATCAATATTAATAGGTGAAAAATTATGTTTGGTATAATTTGGCGGGGGAGGGAGGGGGGTTTCGACAGAAAATATTTACGATGCGAAATTCGAGTAACACGCACGCACACCCTTACAAATCGAAAGGTACATATTTTTTTTTTTCGTAACGTTGGCAATATTTTTGGCAATCTCTTAACATGGGCAACGACGACAACGACGACGATAGAAAAATCGTTTTTTTATTTTATTTTAACCCGCGATCAATTTCTCAATAAATTAATGATCAACACAAATCTGAACAATTAATAATCGATTTTGTTTTATTATTATTATTATTATTATTATTATTATTATTAAATTGTATTAAAAAAAAAAAAAAAAAAAAACTTTTTTTCAAGCAGAAGACGAGAAAAAAAAAAAAAAATACGCGAGAAAAAAAGTTTTCCTCGAGATTTTTACTTAGTATAAAAATAAATCCTTGAACCCATTTTTAGTTTTATTATTATTATTATTATTATTATTATTATTATTATTATTATTATTCGAATTTAAATTAAAAAATTTTTTTTTTTTTTATACAACCAAAAAACTTTTTAAGCCAATTTTTTTTTTTTTTTTTTTTTTTAAATTTGATTAAAGGGAAAATTTAATTAAAACATTTTGCAATATAAAATCGATATATATCGATGAAGTAAAAACATTTCGTAATCGAAATTTTTTAAATGTTTTCCTCATTTTTATTTTTATACGATTTTAAAAAAAGGAATTTTTCTCGAATTTCCACCATTTTTTTTTTTTTATTTAAATATTTATAATTACGAATTAAAACGAATTGAATTTTTTTTTTTTTTTTTTTTTTGGCAACACTCGAATATATGCAATAATTTTTTTTTTTTTACGTTTTAATTCTCTTATTATCCATATTCGTACGAAATGACCTACAGGAAGGAAAAAGTGTTTTGAAGTAAACGATGCCAAAACGTTTAATAATAATAATAATAATACATTTACGGAATTTTTAATTAAAAGTTATTTAGAAAAAAAAAATTTTCTCATGAAAATGTTTCGAAAAAACAAATAAACTTGATTAATTCGACGATTGGCCGACGTAACGACTGTCATAAACAAATTTTAAATTAAAGAATTGCATTTTAAAAAATTTTATTTTAAATCATGACGAGTTTATAATTTTGGAAAACAATGCATTTAAAAAAAAATTTGAATCGCATTGATAAGTTAACAATTGAGGGGAAAGAAAAAAACAAAATTTGGCACAACAAATCAAACGTGTTCGTAACAAAATTTGAACCTTTTTTCGAAAACAACGCAATACAAAACAAAAAAAAAAAAAAAAACTTGCACCCAATGAAAAGGTGCCAATTTCGTTTGAAACATAAAAAAAAAAAAAGTGATAAATGTTTTCGGTCGAAATGTGTCAGATATTGTTCGTCCTGTCAAAAAACACACACAATCGAATAAAAAATACATTCGGTCCGTGTATACATAAATTTTTTTTTTTTGTGTGTGTTACCGTCTCTACGTGAATAAATCGAAGAAGGTTTGTAAGTAAAAAAAAAAAAAAAAGGGCAAAAGGTCATGCGAACGTTTTTTATTCACAATACGCGGTTGTTAAATACACTCGACGTTCTCGTTCGTAGTAGAGCATTACGAATTTCGTTAAATGATCATTCACAAGTTCATTCACAAATGCACGGATGGAACGTTGAGAAAAGTCGTGGAAGGAGTTAAATTATGAAAAAAAAATAAGTCACGCTACGTGATAATATTACTACGAAAAAGAGAATTTTTACTTACTCGATACGAAATGTTTTAAGAAACCTACAACCTGATAATCAGCCATTAAAATAATTTTAATGGAAAATCATACGTACATCGAAAAAACAAAATCGAATCAATACTCAAAAATCGAAAAAATTTTTTTACTAGAAATAAAAAAAATATTAGGTTAACTATTCCAAAAGAGAGAGAGAGAGAGAGAGAGAGAGAGAGAAAAGCAATAAAAACTATTAATCAGTGTTCTCATTGTTAAAATATCATTTTTCAAAAAAAAATATAAAAAAGAAAAAAGAAAAGCAATAAAAAAACTAAAATATTAATTAGAACAGACTAAACTATAAAAAAAAAAAAAAAAAAAAAAAACGGCCCACACCTCCTTTTACATAAATATTAGGTAACTATAATACTACCACCACCACATAATTGTTTTCTTTTATATCTGGTTATACTTTTTTTTTTTTTTTTTTTTTTTTAAAAAACATTTCTTTCCAACGGGATAAAATTAGGTCAGTAACACTCACAAACAAAACAACAACAACATTAATGTATTATTCGAAATAAACAATAATAATAATAATAATAATAATAATAATAATAATAATAATAATAATAATAATATTCATACATATTTTATTACGTATGAAATATTCAAAAATAAATATATATGTAATAAAATAAGCTATAAAAATCGTATATTTAATCGTCTTTTCTTTTTTTTTTTTCTTTTTGGCACGGAAAATGTTAAATTCAAGGAGCTGAAGAGAGAGAGAGAGAGAGAAAATAATAATAATAATAATAATTTGCGTGTAGTAATAATTGAATCGAACTTTTTACTTTAAAAAAAAATCAAAGAATATTATATATATATATATTTATAGGTGAATGCCAAAAGTGGGTTGTGTGTGCGTGTTGCGCGTCCTTTAAAAATCATTATTAATAGCTTGGGAATAAATTATTACGTAAACGAATATCTATAAAAAAATAAATAAATAAATAAAATAGTAATGATAATGATAATGATAAGGAAAAAAAGGAATTTTTTTTTTTTTTACAGGAGGTAAAAGGTTAAATAATAATAATAAAAACCTGTCAAAAAAAAAAAAAAAAATTTTTTTGGATTACGAAAAGGTTTTTTTTTTTTTTTTAATTTTCCCAAAACGTTTACAAAATAAAATAATAATAATAATAATAATAATAATAATAATAATAATAATAATAATAATAAATGACAAGGTGATAAAATATGAATCCCTATTATGTAAAGATAACAAAGAAAAACACTACAATAAAGAAGATTATGGAAAAAAAAGAGTACCAAGAATGTGCGGAAGCTTACAAAAAAAAAAAAAGGTTTAAAAAAAACGAGGGGAGAACGAGGTTTAAGGTACGAAACAAATGTAAACATTAGAGTAATACCTTAAACACGAGCATGGATTTAAACGTGAGGACATTATTATTCTACAAACAAAAAGAGAAAAAAAAGGGACGCAACTAAAAATCCATTACGTTATTTAATTTATCCTTTAAAAAACATTGTCATTAACCGCGTTACGCGTGATACGTAATCGAAATACAAAAACAAACATTTTATCATTCGGAAAAATAATAATAATAATAATAATTTTTCCCGCGAATCGGCCATGAATTCTCATGAATAATCATCACTATTATTATTTTTAAAAAAAAGGAAAAAATATATTCGATTACGGAATATTTCAATCGTGACGCTTGAAAAAAAAAAAAAAACCATTTCAAAAAACGAAATCAAATCTAATAAGACATTTGGCACCATCATCATTCAACGGAAAATTAAAACCGGTTACCGATTAATTCATCTGTGTCGGAAAGACTCAGGTCATGTGTGAATAAAAAAATTAAAAATTAAAAATTGCCAAATTGTAATAATTAACTCTTATTAATTAATTATTTTCATATGGATCACATATTAGCGTAAATTCCACCCGAAATAAACCGGAAATAAACTTTCCCAAACTCGTACCAACTCATGAGTCACGTGATTAAAAATTAATTAATTATAATTCGAAGGAGGTAAATACATAAAAAAAAAACAAATATCGGTTACATACTCGTGATTGTACAATCATTCTATTGAAAACGCCTTGAACTTGTAATAAATGTTTTTTTTTTTTTTTTTTTTTTTAAACAATAACATAAAGAAATGTACTCGCGTCGCACGTCGAGTTTCCAAGTAAATAATAATAATAATAATAATAATAGAACGAATTTTTAAAACAACAAATAATGGACTCGAAACAAAAAAAAAAATAAAAAAAAATGAAGCGTATACGTCTAGACTTTATCGATATCTTAAATAGAAACTCTCTCTCTCTCAATGAAACTGATAAACAAAAACAAAACAAAACAATAACAAAAAAAAAAAAACAATTAAATTAAAACTTGCACATTTACGTAATACTTTCCTTCCTTCAATTCTTATCATTATCATTATCAGGTACCACGTGTTTCAAATTATTATTATTTTTTTTAATCATTTCGATACCGACATTGCGACAGGTAATATATATATATATACCTCCTAATTTTTATCGTTTTTATCGATCGATGGCGATATCATCATCGAAAAAATTAATTTTTACGATGTAGTTATTAATTGAAAAAATAATAATAATAATAAAACATTTCTGCGGTCAGAGGTAACAGTGAAACAATAATCGAGATCATTGGCCGAAGGTAACAAGTTACACACGCACACGCATATCACATTTTACCACGGTGTCTTATCTCAAGGAAACAATAAGAAACAATAAATATAAAAAATTTTCGTACGAAATTACGAATCTAATTTCATTTTAAAATATTCTCGAAAGAGGAGCAACGAATCCATTTGCCTTATTGGAAAATTCTATGTTTTGTAACACAGAAGGCTCGAATCGATATGCCGTGCCAAATATATAAAAATGGCGAAAACGGCAAAACACTTAAGAAAAAGGCGTCGAGAGGTTTTTGTTTCCTCGCCTTTTCAAAGTAAACAAAAAAATATAATATGTATTTACATATGAATATCCGTCGGTCAAGGTTTGAAAATTTTTCTTTTGTTGATAAATGAGGTCGTTGGCGCCACGTATAATTTGCCACTTGTTGACTTTTACATTGACACCAACACGTTGTTGGGAAAAAAAAAAAAAAAAAAAAAAAAAAAAGGAAAACAAATATACCGAGTACAAATAATAATAAAACTCGTGTGATTTTTTTTTTTTTATTTTTTTTTTTATTACTTTGACATCCGCGTACGAATAAGAGATGAAGTTAAGGAAGAAAGAAAAAAATCATATGCGTCAATGACATCTCGCGATAACAACAATGATAACGACAAAACGACCGAAAACAATACATTGTTATTTTATAAAGAAGTGTAAGAAGAAATCATTTACAAAATAATAATAATAATAATAATAATAACAACGCGAGCTATAATTAGACTCTAATCTAAATTAGTGTTCGCATTTTTTATTCATTCGCATTATTCGAATTATTATTATTATTATTAATAGTTTCGCGGCCGTACTCGAAACGAAACCGAATTTTTGCTGTTTTTTTTTATTACCCTACAAACGATATAATTCGAGATTTATAATTAATTATTATTTATTACGTCATTAATAATAATAAATTAATACTATTTGATTCTTTTTTTTGTGTGTGATTAATTTAATAAAAAAAAAATCATCATCACGCATACGTGCGTGTTTGAATGCGTGCGTGCGAGTACACGCAGATAATCCTATTCAACGTGTGATAAGAGAAAAATAAAAAAAATAAAAAAAATTTTCCCGATTTTTCCTCTGATCGCGACCGACACCGTCACGTTTATTACACGCAGTTCGATATCTCGCGAAATGTTTCGATAAAATATAATTAACGGAAAGTAACGACACAACCCTTGAGAAACGACAACCCCTGGGAAAATCGAATCACTCACTCACATTTATATATATGATTACGTGAGAAAGGGGTAAGAATAGAAATTTCGAGAACTTTTTTAAATTAATTAAATACCTAAACAAACACGTTCACGTCCACGTCCACACACACATGCATTCATTAACAAAAATCATTCCCTTAATTATTATTATTATTATTATTATTCCCATAAATATTGAACGCGTAAAAAAAAAAAAAAATTATCACGTGGTAGAAAAATGAAAATTTTAATATTATTATTATTATTATTATTATTATTATTATTATTTTAATTAATTTAATTATCTTTAATGTTATCGGACCTTTGAAAATTTTCTCAATTAAGAGGAGGTAATTAAAAGATGCGTAACATGGCGGTGATTTAATTGATTTTTTTTTAAATTTAAAATTTTTTTTTTTACTTCGTGACCAAATAATTAATATCGAAACTATCGATTTTTTTTTTTCGACTATCGATTACGTTCGATAGTTCGAGAAATATCGAAAATGGCGACCTAACCAAAAAAAATTCAGTTTGAAATCCCTTTGATATGTAGGCCGCGTGTGTGTGTGTGTGTGTGTCAGCAGCCTATCGTCGTTCGCAATAAATCACAGAACCAAAATTTAAAAAATATTGTCTTTTCATTTTGAATTGACCTTTTGACATCTCGTCTAGTCTCTTTATCTTTTTTTTTTTTTTTTTTTTTTTTTTTTTACTACTGACACACACACGATCGTTAGATTCATTCAATCGAATGAGCAATCGTTTTTTTTTGCAAACAATACGATTATTTTAAACTACCACTAATGACACGTTAAAAAAATTTTTTTTTTTTTTTCAAAAATTTAAATTTGTTTCTATCGGGGGCGTGAAACAACACAAAAGAAAAATTTATTTATTTATTTATTTATTATAAACAATTAGAAGAAAAAAAAAATCCTACTCCGATGAAAGTTTTATGATTTGACAAAATAAAATAAAAAATCAAACCGTAAAACCAATAAAATAAGAACAAAAGAATTTTTTATTTATTTATAAATATTTTTAATTTCGATAGGTACCGAGTGCCAAAAAAAAAAAAAAAAAAATTACCGAAATATATATAAATCATTCGAACAAGGTTATTTTAAAACGACAATATGGCACACGCGCACACGCACGTACGCACTCTTTTTTGCCGATTATTAAAAATTTCGACTTCCTTCCTTTTTCACTCCCCTCCCCTCCCCTCCCCTCTTTCTCTCTCTCGTATTAATTTAGTTTTTTTAGAAAATCTTTCGGTTCAATCATTTTTTATCGAACGATTTTATAACCGATACCCGGATGTAATTTTTTTTTTCATTCTGCTGCCACCGTCACCTTTCAAAACGAATTCGTGTCATTTTTCCCTACTCCTATTTTTTAATGTATTTTCCAATGACCTAATACCTCTTAATAAATCAATCATTCGTTGTAAAAAAAAAAAAAAAAAAAAAAAAATTTGTTTTGAAATAATAAAAACGACATTTTTTTTTAACAAAACAAAAACAAAAAAAGTTTAAACAAAAACTTTCGAGTCGAAATTTGAAAATTTATAACGTAAACACAATTTTTTTGATTTTTGTGTAAATACCTCATACAGAAATTTGGAAAGAAACAAAAAAAAAAATTTAAGCTAACATTCAAATCACGGATTATTAAACGTGGCGCCAAAGGTGTGAACCATTCATAATAATAATATACAATAATAATAATAATAATAATAATTTTCTCGCGTTATTTATGCGCACGTTGTTTTAATTACTTTTTTTTTTTTTTTAAACGCGTACGGTCGTCGGTAATAAATTATGCTAATTGTTTAAATATTTTAAAAAAAACGTCATCGAGCGAGTAATGAATAAACCATAATAAAAAAAAATTTATTAATAATATTAATTATTACTACTTAATACGATGCAGCACGCATGCGCACGCACACGCACACGCACACACACACACGTAGATTTTTATTTCTTTTCATAATCTTTTAAAAAATCGCCAAGTGGAAAATTATCGATTATTTTAATGATTCGAAATCATCATCATCATCATCATCATCATCATCGTTAATATTTTAATGGGGAGGGGGGGGAGAAAATAAATAAATAACTCCTGGAAGTTATGAAGAAGAAAAAAAAAAAAAAAAAAAAACAAATTTGAAACGAAAAAAATAAACAAGTTTTTAAAAAAAAAAACATTTTTTTTTTACTTCTTAAGCATCGGTTAAATTATTTCTCAGTTAAAGCAGACGAAATAAAAACAACAACAACAAATCTATCCAAAAGGGATTTTCGTAATGATAAAATAATAATAATAATAATAATAATAATAATAATAATAATAATAATAATAATAATAACATATCATAATAATAATAATAATAATAATAATAAATCGAAACTTTCAATAAATAAATAAAAAAAAAAATTAATCGTCGTTTCCGTCGTTAATTCTTAATAGTCGCGTAAGGAAAACATGAGGAAAATTTTTCAATGAGTAAAAAAAATCATTATTATTATTATTTACACAAAAACGAAACAGGTAACAAACACAAAAACTATGGACTATTACCTTATTTGGTCATGTGTTCACTGACCCTAAGAAAAATAAAATTGAGATATACAACAACAAAGCCGTACTTCTTTTTTTTTTTTTTTTTTATGAAAATTTATTGCTCGGTCCGGTCCTGTTTATAAATAGCAAAGCTAATACAGCAAATAAATTTTTTTTTTTTTTTTTTTTTTATTGCGTTAACGAATTTTTTTTTTTTTTTTTAAATTAATTCGAATGAAAAATTATTTAAATTTTTTTTTTTTTCAAGGTTCGATTGTATTATTATTAATTTACACCTGTATAACAACAAAAGAAAAAAAAACGATCGTTTAAAAACTTCCATACTTCTTTTACTCCTCATAATAATAATAATAATAATAATTAAAACTCGATAAAATTATTATTACGTATGATTTTAATCGAATCCATTCCATCAAAGAAAACAACGCGTTTGTACGTAAAAGAGAGTGTGAGAGTGAGAGAGAAAGAAAAACCTTCTCGAACGTTCTTTTTTCTCTCTCTCTCTCTCTCTTTCCATCATATCGAACGTCAATGAACTCATTAAAAAAATTTTACAATAAGGTTTTTCTTTTATATATATATATTGTTATTTATAATTCGTATTTTATTCGTAACAGTTAGTAAAAGTGATCAATGACCGACGCCATGTTTAAAACGTTTTTTTTTTTTTTTTTTCATTCATGGAAATCAAATATGAAAATTATTAAATTATTTTTACGCTTTCTGCTCGAATGATTAATATTATTATTATTATTATTATTATTATTATTATTATTATTATTTTAGCACCTTATGCAAAAAAACGTGAGATTCATTTTTTCTCTCTCTCTTGCTCTCTCCTTCTTTTATTCCCACACTTGACTCTCTCAATCACGTTCGTTGTTATTACGTGTGTGTGTGTGTGTGTGTGTGTGTGCGTGTGTGCGTACGTACGCGCGTGCCTACATATAAATCTCAACTGGGAAAATTTTTAAAATTCAAAAAAAAAAATAAAAATCGAATCGAGCATTTTAATGTGAATTTCGTTTTTACCGATCGAATAATAATAATAATAATAATAATAATAAATTTACAATCGCGTAAAAAAAAAAAAAAAAACTAGTCTTACCCGGTTACAAAAAAAAAAAAAAAATTATGAAATTCGTAAAAAAAAATAATGATAAAATAACCTTTAACCCGAGGCTAATTAATTTTTATGAAAAAAAAATAAAATAAAATAAAATTTTACTTAAAATTAATTTGTTGGTGCGGTAGAAAATAATGATAATAATTAATTATTTATTGATGAGAGAGAGAGAGAGAGAGAGAGAGAGAGTGAGAAAATTTTTTTTTTTTTTAAAGAGTTCAAACGTACACGGCTACTCGATAATGTTAGAGTTACACGTTAGGATTGAAATTATCAATCAAATGTGATTCGAAATAAAAAAAAAAGTGGTAATAGAAAAAAAAAAAAAATAATAATAATATTGAAAAATCAGTCGTGGTTTTAACCACTTTTTTTTCTTTTTTTGCATTTGATTCGATTTCGAATTGTGTAAAAAAAAAAAAATTTTTTTTGTGTTTAAAGTTGTTTAAGTTATTTGATCTTGAATTTGTTGATTTTTACACGTTTGACCGGTTATTAACATTTAACGTGTGCTTGCTTCCCTTATTTTACGATATGGTATCTCTTCAACAAAGTTTTTGCATCATTTGTAAAAAAAAAAAAAAAAAAATTTTTTTTGTGTCAAACGTATTGGAAATGTCGAGAGAATCGATAATGTAATTAAAAATCACATTGTTAACGATAACGGGAATGAATCGTTACATTCATTCATTCATTCATTCACTCATTCATAAAATAAAAAAATCTGCCATGTTATTTTTATCAATGGTATCATCACATCAAATGGTGTACCATCAATAATTTTTTTCCCGGTCAGTATTTTTTTTTTTTTTTTTTTTTTTTTTAAAAAATTTTACGATATCTCGATCGAGAATTTTATAATCGTATCGATTCGCAAATAAAAAAAATAACCAAACGAAAAATAGAAAAATAAATTTTTTTTTTTTTTTTTTGAACTTAATTAACGTGGTTAATCAAACGTTTTAAAATAAAAAAAATTTGAAAAAAAAAAAAAAATATATATCAATTCGACTTTAAAAAAAAAAAAAAAAATCTGGCGCCAGATTATTTTAAAAAAAATTGTTTTGCCCGTGACCTAAACGATTTCAAATGCAAAAATACAAAAATTTTTATTGTTCGAAACGAAAATAAAAAATTCCTTTTGAAAAAAACGAGCTTTAATATTATTAACAACCTCTTTAACAATTCCGGATTTTTTTCTCCCTCTCTCTCTCTCTTTTTCTCTTTTTTTTTTAATTAAACGGAAAGTACAAAAAAAATACGAAAAACGGAAATTACGTAAAATTAACAACAACAACAAAATTCACGGTAAAATTTTTTCTTTTACGAAACGTAAAAAAAAAAAAAAATTTTTTTTAATTAAACGCCAAATTAATGATTAAAAAAACAGCCAAAAAAAAATTTAACGTGAAGTCACATAATAAAACTCATCAATCACATAAAAATAAATTAATTTCTTGCGAGAAAACCTCCTCCCCAAAAAAAAAAAAGAAAAATAATAATAATTATTAGGTTATCATAAGTGATTTTTCGTTATAGAAAAAAAAACGACTCGAAATTATAAAAACGACACAAAAAAAAGTCGAAAAGCGATTTTACAAAAATTTAAATATTTTCTCATCGTTCGCACCTGATATTAAAAATAAAAAATCAATAAAATCAATAAAATCAATATAAAAAAAAACTCACCGGTATCAAACTGACTAGAAGAAAATTTAACTTTCCCATTTTTCGTAGATTTTCTTTTCTTTTGATGTAACAATCAACAACAACAAAAACAAACAATACTTATAAGTTTTAAACACAAAAAATACTTTTTTAAAAGTTTTTTTTTTTTTTTTTAAAAAAATTCACTTAAAAATTTTTTTTAAAAAAAATTCGAAATTCGCGTTACACTTTAATTTAACAATAATAATAATACTATTT
>NW_002987362.1:209896-212435 GCF_000006295.1 Pediculus humanus corporis
CGTGCATATTACAACAAGAGCAAACTCAATGTGTTTATGTCATATCAGTTTAGTCGGTATATATTTTGCGATCGTTAATAACAATTTTTTCAATTTGCTAAATATACAACAACAACAACGCGAGTGGATCAAGTTTGCACAGGCTCTTTTTCATTACCCCTTCTCTAATTTTTTTTTTTTTTTCATATGGAAGAGGCGGATATACGTGGAAAAAAAAGAAAAAAAAAAAAAAAATTTTCCCTTTCGTTTGTCGATAATCGCGATTCGATTGATTTCGGTTTTTTTTTTTTTTTTTTTTAAATTCGTTGAAAATTATAAAATTTTAATTTTTCACATAATTTTTAATTAATATTTTTTTTTTTTTTAAATTCACTTCACTTCACTTCACTACACTTTTTTTATCCAATAGAATTTTAATGAAAACCTGAAAATTAAAATTTTTTTTTTTTTGGCCTTGATAAATTTAGCGATCAGGTAATTAAAAAATTTTAAAGAACCTGATAATAAACAAAAAAAACCTAATCGAAATGATTCATTGATTGCCCTTTTTTTTTTTATCATTGTGTTACATTTATTCACCCAGATTTATTTTTAACGTTAAAGTCATGATAAAAACGTTTTTTGTTTTCTTTTTGTTAAAGTTTATTTAATAAAAAAAATAAAATTTAAAAAAAAAAAAAAAATGGCTAATTGATGAAAAAAATTCAAGCATACCTACACGTATCCCTTTTTTTTTTTTTTTTTTTTTTTTTTTTATTTGGTTTATTTTACTTAAATAGGGAAGTAAATAATAATTAAATGTATTTATTGATTGACGAATCGTATTATGTGACGAAAAATATTATCATTATTATTATTATTTTTCCATTTAAAGCAACCGACGACGACTAAATAAGAAACGTCACAATAAATAACAATAATTATTATTATTATTAGTCGTCGTCGTCGTCGTCACGGTAAAATGTTTGCGTAAGTTTCTTTTTTTTTTCTTTGCATATCACATACCGTAAAATTTTTTTTTTTATTTTATGTTTACCTGATCATGAGTGATGCCGATACCCTGATAAACCTGATAAGAATCACACACATCAATGATTTATTTTTAATCCTTTTTTTTCATTTTATCCAAATATAATCCACCTGGAAAAAAAAGAAAAAAAAATGTTAAGAGATGAGTAGTACGTGTGTCACGGGTGGGTGTTTTTTTTTTTTTTTTTTATTATTATTTGAAATAATTCATTTTTTCATAAAAAAATACACGTCAAAATTTGTCACGTTTAAGATTTTTTTTCAGTTTGGGAAAAAAAAAACAACCCATTTTAAAATCAATATTTATGATCGAAAAGAAAATATAACAAATTTTTTATAGTCTAATATATAATAAAATAAATTTTTTTTTTTTTTTTTTTTTTTTTTACTATTTGAAGCCATTTAAATAATAATAATAATAATTAAAATAATTGATTATTTATATGTATATGCTTTTATAATGAATAAAAATTTATAAAATTTTTTAATGGTTGAAATAAAATTAAACGAAAAAAATTGTTGCATTTTTTTAAAGCAACTTCTTATACACACGGAGTTAAGTGAAATGGCATTTTAAAAAGATAACCAACGTGACATTTATAAGGTTTTATATTAGAATTTTATGACTTTGTGTGTGTGTGTGTTAAAAAGGCGAGGCTTCATAATATCAAGCAAATACATAATAATAACGATTAAATATAAATATTAATAAATATTTTAAAAGAAAGAGAGAGAGAGAGAGAGAGAAAACTTGAAAAACTAAAAAAAAAAACTACTAAACATTTATACTACTACTACTACTAAAGCTACAAACAAAACAATAGATTAACCAAAAAAAAAAATATATTTGACATTTTCTTCATAAAATGTTTACTAATTTTTTACTCTAATTTCCCTCGTGATTTATTATATTATTATTATTATTATTATTATTTTTCTATAAAGTTTTTCTTTTGTTGTAAGCGTGAAATTAACCTTTTAAAATGATTTAATATAACCTTAGATATAAAATATTTAAAAAAAAAAATAATAATAATAATAAAAGTTAAAATTATAAAAAGGGCAAATTCAAATACTAATAATAATAATAATAATGATAATGATAATAAAATCCGTTTTTTGCATGTTTTTTGTGTAAAAAAAAAAAATTTTTTGAAATTATTTCTCCACCACGACTATTCTATTAAATAAAAAAAAATATAAATAAATAAATTTTTTTTAATGGACGCCAAATTACATGGTTTTAATAAACGTATAAATTAATAAAAATAATTTGATTTGGTTTTTATGGCAATAAAAAAAAATTTCCTAACCGAGTAGTAGTAGTAGTAGTAGTAGTGGCAGTGGCAGTAGCAGTAGTAGTAGTAGTGGCAGTGGCAGTAGCAGTAGTAGTAGTAGTGGCAGTAGCAGTAGTAGTAGTAGCAGTAGTAGTAGTAATAGTAGCAATCATTTGACAAAATTAAATATCGAGTCAAAAAAATAAAAATAAAAATAAATTTTTCAAAAATAA
>NW_002987362.1:212468-237468 GCF_000006295.1 Pediculus humanus corporis
TCATAGAAATAAATTTAAAACCGTTTGAAATTTAATATTATCTAATAAAATAAATGGCGCACGCACTCACGCACAAATAATAATAATAATAATAATTATTAGTCCGACAAAATAACATTGTTTAAATATAAATATAAATAATTATAATTGATTATTATTTTTAAAAAAATTTTAACTTTTATGACAACGCCCTAATTATTTATATTTAAAACTCGTTTTAAATATAAATAACTTATATGGGTACATTTAAAAAAAAAATGAAAATGGAGTGTAACTATTTGACAATTTGAAATTTTTTTTTTTTTTTTTTCCTTTCAAACCCACCAATAGAACCCATCTCATATTTTAAACTGCAAAACATTATAATTACCACAAATAATAATAATAATAATAATAATAATAATAATAATAATAATAATAATAATAGACATAAGAAATTTTTTTGGAAAATTCTGCACAACAAAATAAAAAAAAAAATATTTGACAAAAATTATTATTATTATTATTACTATTAATACAACCCAAAGTTTTTTTTTTTTTTTTTTTTTTAAGGAACAAACATTATTATCAAATGAAAAAAAATGTTTAAATGTGTTATCATCATAACCAAAGTAAAAAAAAAAAAAAGAAAAGAAAAAAAAAAGAAAAAAGATTACAAAGTTTGTACACAAGAGAATTTGCCTGCAAATAAAATCCTATTTAAAATCTATTAAAATGATCAAAATGAATTTTTATTACGTTAAATTTATAATAATAATAATAATAATGATTTTACCACTACTACTACTACCACCCCCTCCCCCCCATTTTTATTTTAGGGTTTATATGAAAAACCTTCTCATTACACATTATTATTATTATTATTATTAAATTCAGATTAAACATTTGAAAAAAAAAAAAAAAATGATATCCTGATAAGATAATATAAATATTTTTCATAGTGCATATTGTTAAGTCATTGTTCATTATGAATCAGAAAAAGTAATAATAATAATAATAATAATTGAATACTCCTTATGATTGTTGAATCATAAACAGATTCAAGTGTGTTGATTCATATTACCTTTAGATAATATATATATATATATGTATGCAGCATCACTTCATTGTTTCACTATTATTATTATTATTATTATTATTAATCATTTTATCAACAATTACCATAGTTTTGAAAAAAAAAAAAAAAAAAAAGTCAGCAAGAAAGAAACAAACAAACGCATTTAAGTTTAAATCAAATAACCTGGGAAAAATTTTTTTAAATAAAACAATTTTTTTTCACTTACCAAAAATAGATGGATACCGTAATGGCGATATTGAATTCTCGTACGGAATACGAGATGAGTGTCGAGTAGAATTTTGCTTATTATTACACATTTCTATTACTACTATCAATAAAAAAACCATGGCGTGTAATTTAATTTAAAGAAATGTGTAAATACATCAACAACAACAACAACAACAACAAAATCATCATACAATAATTAAATGAGAATGATGTTGTTTGCAAATTTTTTTTTTTTTTTTTTTAATGACAAATCAATTATGAATTCTTCTTTTCCCTCTCTCTCTCTTAGTCGCAGGGCACTAAAATAAAAATAATAATAATAATATTAGTCATTTAAAATTAATTAGTAGTAGTTGGAATCAATCAATTTTTCACATGAGTAAAAAAACTTATCACAAGAACAAATATTTTGACTATGGAATCATATACAGATATATATATTTTAAAAAACAATAATTTTTTACATTCTTTCAAAGAAAAAAATTTACTAATTAATTTATTTATTTAGTTAGTATTATTATTATTTAAAATTGTTTACAAATAGAAATAAATTTTGTATGTATGTATGTAGCCAATTTTTCTGTTTTTTTTTTTTTTTTTGTTCAAACAATAATGATAACAAAACCTAAAATAAAAAGTTTTTATTATTTAAAAAAAAAAAAAAAAAAATGTGTTTCAATGAATGTCATTGTAATGACTGTGACGGCATATCCACACATATTAACAAAAAACATATTGGATTATCAAAAAAAAAAAAAAAAAAATTTGTGGAGGAGTTGGCAAAAAAAAAATTGACTGAAAATTTATTCACATTCATCAGGTTGTGCATGGTTAGTAACATAATTATAATTATAATTATCAGATGAAAAATATTTGTCAACTTTTTTTCTTCACTATATTGTCAATCTTTGGTACAAGTATAAAACTTAATAATGATAATAATGTATGAAAAAGATTTGAAAATAAAAGATTTCCATGATTAAATTCAATACTTTATGAATAATAAATTAGTTTAGGTAATGTAAGTGCCCCACAAAAAATCTCTCTGAATTCATGAATATTTTACAATATCTTGATACACATTTGCAAATTAATGTAATCCGTTACACACACTTACCATTAAAATTGTAATTCCCAATTGTTTTTTTTTTTTTGCCGGAACGAATCGTATTTTAACATTTTCAATTAATTTATCATTAAATTTGTAAAATTCCAACGTGAAAATCCTTCTTTTCGAAATTTCAAAAAAATTTTTTTTTTTTTTTAAAAAAACATGGCGAACTGTTGAAACTTAACTGACAAAGGATTATGACGTCACCATTTCCCCGACGCATTCGACGAGAGGGAAATTTGTCGCCATTCGTCACACGACAAGTTAATTCTCTGCAATAAATAAATAAAAACAATTGAAAGTAATTCGAAACTTTCAATTGCGAAATTTATAATTTTAATGTATTTTTTTTAAAAAATAAAAAATTTTGTTTTTTTCCAATCGATGAATATTATAACGTTATTGCATTCATTTATCCCCCGTAAGTTTATACATTTGTAATGGTATACGCGTAATATTTAAAAATAAACCGAATGACAAACTAAAAAAAAAAAACAGAATGATTTGTTACAATGGAATTCAATCAATTAAAATCATGTTTTAATTAAAAATCATCATCTGTCAATATAATTTATCTTACACGCTTTTATACTATTTTAAAAGCTTTTATTTAATTATAGAATTCGCACGAGAAAAAAAAGAAGTAGGAAAAATAATAATAATAATAATGTATCACTATTCGTGTCGATTCGTTTTAACAAAAACACATTCAAAAATTGTTAACATTCAAAACGCCATTCATTTTTTTTTTTTTTTTTTTTAAACAATTAAATATTTAATGTTAATTTTACTTATTATACACACAAATCAATTCATCACTTGTATATATAGGAAGATGATCTAATTTTTTTTTTTTTTTTTTTTAAAACCCTATTTGCTTAAAAAAATGTGTCACGGATGAATGAAACAATCAAAATTTTTTTTTTTGTTTCCATTAAATAAATAAATTTTTTTTTTTTTTTTTTTAAAACAATTAAACGACAAATATAATAAATAGTAGGCGGATTATTAAATCTACTCAAATCTGTATGTATAAAGTTTAAAAAATTAATTTTTTAAATGTCAGGTCAAATTAATTTAAATTTTTTAAAAATTTTTATACTACTACTATCGATTAATTAAACCATCCCCCTGACCCCCTGCCCTGCTTCCCGCCCCGCCTCCCGCTCCTCCTTCAGTAATTTTAATTTAATTTAATTTTTTAATAAAATGAATTATTTATTCATCATCATCATCATCATCATTACTACTATTTATCATAATAATAATAATAACAATAATAATAATAAATTTTTATGCTATAAACCGCGTGTAATACAAGATTAACGCAAAACAATAACAATTTTTTCTTTATCCATTTTCCTATTATTATTATTATTATTATTTTTCGAAATTTATTTTTTTCTATATGGTTAATTACGATTCATCATTTAAATGACTTTATTAAAAATAAAAATAAAAATAAATAAATAAATAAACTCACCCAATTAATCGCCTTACTTGTACTAGTTGCAGACGAAAAAAAAGGTTTTTATGCTTATACCTGAAATAATAATAATAATAATTTAATTATTATTCTTACATTGAAAAAAAAAAAAATTTTAACTTTATTTATTTGTTATTATTATTATTAGTGACGTGTTTTAAACGTTTAAAAAAACGAAATTACATCATCATCATCATCATCATCGTTGTGGTTGTTGTTGTTGTTTTCGTCATTCCAACTATTTTTGAATCATCTAAAACTATTTTTTTTTTAAAATTTTTTATTACCGCATAAAAAACCATTCATCGATCATTTCTTTTCAAGTTTTGACCTTTTGTTATTATCAAAATTATAAACCTGAATTTCATTTTTATTTTTAAAAAATCTTTAAAAATAATTAAAAAAAAAAAAAAAAAAAACATTTTTCAATCGTTAAATAATAATAATTTTTTTTCCCTTGAAATAAATTTTTAAATTGATTTTTAATTTTAAATCAATGACGGCCACGGATAAAGATTAAAAAAAAAAATTTTTTTTCTTATTTATTTAAACAATTTACTCTCGATTTGCATTCGAATCAAGTTAAAATAATAACGAAATTTATTCCGTAAAACTATTTATCCAATCATAGAATAAATAAACACGCGAAATAAATAAATAAATAAATAAAATCTCGTGCCACGATAAATTTAAATTCTTATTATTATTATTTTTAATCGTGAAGTGAAGACGAAAAAACAAGAACTTTTATTATTTTCACAATTTTTTTATGTTTTTCCGATAAAAATGTTATAAAGTTGTGATACGATAACGAATTAAATCATCGACTGGAGAATAAATATCCTACTGAAATCCTGGATTTATAATTTAAGAGAATATTAATCGATTTGAAATTGGAAAAAAAAAAAAAACGTTACGAGAAGGTATTCCAAAAAGCGACGACGGAAAACCTTCGTTAATCGTTCCAGAACATTCGATTAAAAAACATGTGTGAAAATTTCGAGAATTGTGAGACACGGTGAAGGCCTTCGTTGGTTTCTATTATTATTATTATTTTTTTTTTTTGTATAAAAGACATGTGTGACCCAAATTTTTTATGTCAGGATGTCATTACAAAAAAAAACGAATCCTCTCTCTCTCTCTCTCTCTCTCACTCTCACTCTCTTACCGAAGGTTGAATTTCAAAAATCATGCATGCAAAAAAAAAAAAAATAATAAAATTACGCATTACGTTTCAGGTTTTCGTTTCAAGGTTTTTAATCGACAGCATAAATTTTACACAAAAAAAAAAAAAATTTTAACATTTGACACCCAAAGTCCTATGGCGCAATGACGTACAAGTCGACAGAATGAGGAGTGGGAAGGGGGGAGGGGGGGGGAAAACAACTTTTTTCGCATTTATGCTTCCGCATATCATTCTCATGCAATAAAATTCCCATCATCGAAAATTTTATTTATTCGAATCGGATGGAAAAACGTCAGAGAAAGCTAATAATTAAAAAAATATTTTAAATTTCCCGATTCTCGCACGCACCATCATAAATTATCACTTATCAAACGTAATAAAAAATTTTCTTCATTATTAAATCGACCCATTTACTCTCTACCGGTATGTATGCAATGCCATTTTGATTGAGATACCATTCGAGGTGGAAGTACTAACTGTTAACTACTACTTAAATTTTGTCTTTGTTTACAGCAACTCGTTTAACAACCACAACAACAGCAACAGGAGGAACCTTGAATAAGATTTACTAAATAACTAATATGGATGGTATGAGTTAATTGTACCAATTCACCTTCTAAATTAAAATCACCGATGACGACTACAATTAAAAAACAAAAAAATTCACTACATCTTTTAAACAACAACCAGATCTAGGATGATATAATACAAAGGCGGTGTCAAAGTCAAATTTTTAAAGAAAGAAAGAAAAAAACCTCCCAAAAAAAAAAAAAGGTGTAGAACATGAAAAAAAAAAAAATGCATTAATTACGGTATTAAAAATTTATTACTCGGTTAATATTTGGCATGTTAATTTATGGCTGGAGGTGTAATAATAATAACATGACGCCATAGCAAATTATTTAATAAAAAATTGCATCCCATGTGCATTTACAACAACAAAAAAAAATTTCAATTGCATAATTTCTAATGAACTTTGAACTTGAACAAATTTTTCAATTTTAATTATAAATGCATTTTTTTTTTTTTTGTAACAAAGAGAGATACAAAAAAAACTACAACTCCACCTAAAATTTTATTAGTGTTTTATTTTGTTACTATTTTTTTAAAAATTTTGCAAAGAGTTGGGAAAACTTGTTCCTCCTGGAATAGTTTAAGCATACGAGAATTGTAAGAAGCTATGATGATTCCTCCCCCCTGACACGACACTAAATGGGATAGTCTTTGAATTATAACAATGAATCCTGTTCGGATTCTGGTTTTTACAAAATGATCTAATCGCCATGATGGACAAGAAAGAACAAGGGTAAGCAAATATGGCTCAAGTTTCTTCCTCTACACCTTAATTTTTATTTTCTTTCTTTTAACGTTGACGAATCACCCAAGTTTTTTAGTTGGAAAAGACTCAACAACGCAGCTGTTCAAAAACCTAATCCTTCCTCGGGGGTACCATTGTTCATTGTTTTGGTAAATACGTTAAAGAACGAATTTTTCATCGTGGCAATCGATACTGTTAAGCTCGTGGCGATGTAATTTTGTAAGGACTGCAAGTTTCTTCGGGAATTATGCTCATAATCAGGCATACCTGAAAACCACCGAAAACCTCCGCTTCACCAGGCTCAAAAACTAAAACGCAACCTAATCTGCAAAAGAACCAACGTCCAAAATACCAAACCTTAAATTGCGATGGTTCTGTCGGCCACCTGAACTCAATGAAATACTGCGTAAAAAAATTTTTTTTTTTAATTTCATGTACACGTGTCATTAGATAATACAACTAATACACATCTGCTTCAAATTAAGAACAACGGGGGATGGCCATAATAATAATAATAATAATAATAATTTTAAAAGAAAAATTGCAATAATTGCGTAGATAAAATTTTCCCCTAGTACGACACAAGTTGAAAATTTTCGTATTTTATCTTTCCAACATTTTTAATAAATTACAAAAAAGGGAAAAATAAATTCTTTGGGAAACAAACGAATTTGTTGAAAACCGTATCGTTCTCGTAAACCACCAAAAAACTTTTACAAAAAAACTAATTTTTACCCGCGATAAACTAATCTAAGCGCAATATTGCCGCCTATTCGATTATTATTATTATTATTATTATTATTGGAAACCTAACAAATCAATAATCAACAGGGAATTAAAACGAAAACCTTGTCTTATTTACAAAAATTTCAAATATTTAGTCGATAACGAGAAAAAGCGATTAATGGCGATAAACTTGACGAAAATATTTTTTTTTTTTTTTCCGTCGAAAAACTAACTTAATTAGTCAAACAACAAACCACCAATCGACTTTTATTCTTCAACAGAAGATAGAAAAAAGAAAATTCAAAAACTTATTCGATTCTCATATATATGGAAAAAAATAATCAATTTTTAAATTGTATAAAAAAAGCGCAAACACGCAAAGCGCAAATTCCCAATTATTAGGAATTGAATATTTATATATGAGAATCAAATTTTAAACTCCCCCCCGCCCCCCAATTAAATTTAAAACCGAAAAAAAAAAAAAAAAAACTTACAGTAATTTTCATCCGATATTGAATTATTTTTTAAAAACTTATTAGTACGTTCGGTATACATATATTATGCGGGTTGCAAATTTAACACCTAATAATAAAAATTAAATAATTTTTATTTAATAACATTTTAATATTATATACACACACACAATATTTGTAATATTCTTTTCTTTTTTTAATTACCTGCATGCAATTATATTCAATTTTCATTTTAGTTTCTTCAAATCGACTCTCTAAAGCTAATTTTTCTTTTTTTTTACATTTTCAAAATGATTTAAAACGATGAGAGAAAATTTCTTTAACAATCTATCTTCTCATTTACGTACTTGATGTTGCATTCTATAAATTTAATTCAATAAAAATTAATAAGAAATAATTTTTTAAAGATGGCGTAAGATATTTTTTTCCATGTCATTTACCATTAAAATATAAAAAATTTGGAATAATTTTATGCTTCTTGTTTCAAAAAAAAAAAAAAAAATTTCCAGTTTATCACGATAAATTTACAATAACGATTAATGACAAAGAAGAAGTGATTACAAGTAAAAGTCATAGGAAAATATACTTTAATATAAAATTTATTTTCCCCTTCCACGTCCTCTTCCAGCTCCTCCTGTTTTACTTTTTTTTGTAGGCTTTGATTTTTCTTCAACCTAAATTAAAAAAAAAAAAAAAAAAAAAAAGTAAAAATTTTAAATAATTAAAGATGAAAACATTTTTTTATTAACACTTACCTTTCGTTTTTTTGCAGGAGATGTTGATATCACTTTAAAAAAAGTATCCAGTCTTCCTTGTGTTTGTCCCGTTCTTCCCTTTAATAATTTTTTTGCTCCATTTCTAACTCTTTCTTCGTTAAATAATTTATCACCGCATAAATATTTTACTAATCCTTCAGTATCAGGTTCATTCCATTTTAACTAAAAGGAAATAATAAATAATGAATTTAAGTGTAAAACTAAAATTTGAATAATGCAAATTATAATTTCTTTTTTTACCTCGACATTACTCGCATCGCAAACATCTGGATTGATAAATAATTTTCTTGCTTCTTGAAAAATCCAATCTTCTGGTACCACATATTTACCACTGTCTAAATTTTCTAATATTTTTTCCAGGCTTTTGTGTTTTTTAATTAACTCTATGGCTCTTTTTGGACCGATTCCTTTTATAGAATCACAATAATCGCATCCGAGTAAAATGCACAAATCGATAAACTTAAAAAGAAATAATGAAAATATTTTTTCAAAAAAACGAGGAACAAAATAAAAAGTGGCATAATAAAAGTAAAACAATATTTAAAAATAAGTTTAAATTACATTTTTAGATTTAAAATAAATTTTTATGTTTAGCTTGTGAACAGTAAAACTATTATCTCTTTATATAAAATCAATTCATAGAAATCAAATTTTTTTTTTTTACATTACCTCATTTTGAGTCATTTCTAATTCAGCCAAAACTTTATCTAAATATATTTCTTGAACTGGCATTTTCCTAGCTTCGCTAAATGTTAAATGTCTTAAGATTATATTGGAACCAAAAGTTAAAGCATCCATATCTTCTGTAGCAGTGGCATACACTTTTCCAGCTTTAACCTAATTTTGAATAATAGAGACAAATATTAAATTTAAATATTATTAACAATATGAATAAGTAGAAATTACCAAAGCAGCACATTGAGCCTCGGCTTCGCATGGAGCTTCTATGTAAGGAATTCCCATTAATTTTAAAAGTTCTTTGCATTCAGCTACATGATCTTTGGTAACTTTGACTAACCTACGTGAAAATTTATCAACTTCTTCAGTATTACCTATAATTAAAATTAATCAAAAAATAAAGAAAGGTTGTAATGTTTAGAAATGAAAAGTGAGGTATTTTAAAAAGCTCAATAGAACCTGCCTGATTCTTCTGCTTTAGCCAAAGCTTTTTGTGCTTCTTCCCTTTTCTCAGCTCTTTTACTTAACTCTCCAGATTTCAATTCAGGTGGCTTTCCATCAAACACATACACGGGCTTTATACCATTTTCCACCATTCGAATAGTACGATAAAATGTTCCCATTAAATGAGATGTTGTTTCACCGGAAGAATCTGTTAATTGAGCTCCTTCGCTTCTGACAGCAATCAAAAATTGGTATAACGTCATGGAGGCATCAATTGCAATTTTTCTCCCTATTAAAAATTATTACCATTTCGAGGTTCATTATTTTTTTAAAATAAATAATCATAATCGAATAAATTAAATCTTACCAAAATAATTTTTAATATCACTAAATTTGATTGCGTTAGGTGCTACATCTGATAACAATTTATTTAAACCTAAAATACCCATTTTTTTTATTAATTATAACACAAGCGTTAACTAAAATTGACATGAACTGCTAAACTCCCGCCTTAAGTACTGCGCATGACTGCAAATATGGTTTCCTTTTAGAATATTATTTACTCTATGCTTTCAAAATTTTAAAAGATATAAAAATTTAGCGAGCCAAAAAGACATTACAATTTATTTGCGTGACATTAAAATTTTAAACATTTAAAAATATTAAGCCTTTAATTAAAATAATTTGAAAATTTATTTCATTTTCAATTTTGAAAAAAATTCTACCCCAATTTATTTTCCATTGAATCGATGTATGTCTATGGTTTAATTGACTTGCACTTTTAAACTAAAGGGTCTAGCAATTCAATTTTGTTTTTCGATTTGTAATTATTATTTCAATTGTAAAATGAATATTTTAGCTCCACAATTAAAAGGACATGAAGCTATTCCGCTTCCTGACTGGATGCAAGAAGAAACTACTGGAGTGAGTTATCATATAAATTATTTTACCGGAAAATTTTGTTGTATTGTTTTCTGATCTTGTGATGCAACAATTTTTTTAAAATTAATAATTTTCAGTTAAATCAAACAGCTTTAATTAATGAAATTGTAATTGTTAATATTTACAGACTACAATTATGGCAGTGGAGTATGACGGGGGGGTAGTAATTGGTGGAGATTCAAGAACAACTACTGGAGGTTATGTAGCAAATAGGTTTACTGATAAACTAACAAAAATCACTGATAGAATTTATTGCTGCAGATCAGGATCGGCCGCTGATACTCAAGCCATTGCAGATATCGTTGAATACCATATGAATTTGCAAAAGTAAAATTTTTATATAATAGTAATTTTAAAAAATTCTTACCTAACAAAGTCCTATCAGGAGTAAAATTTAATTATTTTTATTTTTCAGTATTGAGCTAGGGTCTGAATCTCTAGTTAGCACTGCTGCAAATGTATTTAAAGAAATTTGCTACAGTTATAGAGATTCACTTACTGCTGGAATTATAGTCGCAGGTTATGATTCACTGTATGGAGGACAAGTTTATTGCATTCCAATCGGTGGTATGCTTCAAAGGCAAAATGTCGCAACTGGTGGATCCGGAAGTACATATGTTTATGGTTATGTCGATTCTCATTACAAACCTAATATGAGCAAAGAAGAAAGTGTCAACTTTGTAACCAACAGTAAGTTTATATAATTTGCCAAAAAAATATGTACAAAAATGAATAGTTTTCACCTGACTTTAAAACTTGATAATTTTTTTTCGCAGCTGTGGCTTTGGCCATGATGAGAGACAGCTCAAGTGGCGGTGTCATTCGTCTTGGTATAATAGATGAAAATGGAATAGAAAGAAGATTGATTAAGGGTGAAGATATTCCCAAATTTTACGAAGGATAATAATTAATTATTAACCTTTTTGTTTATTTTTTAAGTAATTCATTTATAACTATAATATAAGGTTTCAAGTTTATTAATATTTTTTTCAAAACCAAATCAAACCATTTTTTTTAATTTTTTAAACCCCTTCATAATTATTCAGATAAATTAATTTTTATTA
This sequence comes from Pediculus humanus corporis, assembly GCF_000006295.1. Classification (NCBI taxonomy): domain Eukaryota; kingdom Metazoa; phylum Arthropoda; class Insecta; order Psocodea; family Pediculidae; genus Pediculus; species Pediculus humanus. The sequence goes on from NW_002987362.1 coordinate 223,958, forward strand.
TAATATCCAATATGCCAATACAAGTCTATTTAGGAAAAAATAAACGACAAAAATTATTTCCTTTAAAAGCATTCATTTCTATTTGCATTCTTACCGGTTAAATATAGAAAGTATAAAAAATAAAAATTAATTTACAATCGAGTATAAAACTTACTGATTATAAATACAAATGATTTTTAAAATAATATCAAAATTATTTTAATTAATTAATTATTATTTTTTTTGTTTATTGCAATTAATTTATTATTTTTCCTAAAATAAAACTTATTATATACTGTGTGTAACTTGAATATAATAATGATTTGAAATACATACATACTGTTTATATATATATCTTTTATACACAAGGTTCGACATAATTCCCTGGAAATAATCCCGTAATGCCGTCCATAACCCCTTCCCACCATCCGTCGTCATTTTTCTTTAAAACATATATAACAGAACTTTCTTGAAAACTCAGTTCGTCTTCTTTATCGGCATAATAATCGTAAATGGCGACCACTAGATTTAAAAAAAAAAAAAAAAAAAAAAAAAATCTCAAAATTTCTTTTCGATTGGCAAATAATTCGTTAAAAAAATATATAAAAACCTTTTTCTATGTAATTCTTGGGTACCCAACCGGGTAAATGGTGATCATCTGGAACAATGGCCATTCCACGACCCGCCGTCGGTTGACCGAAATGAGCATGTTCTTCTTCGGGAGGAGGTGGTGGCGGAAGTGGAGGCGACACGTTACCAGGTCGATGTTGTTGATGACTGTTTCTTTGATTTGGAAGTGTGTGATGAGAATGATGAGTTGGACCATCGGTCAGAGATAATGGAGATGGAGGAGCTGATTGGCAAAATATTAAATTTGTTTAATGTGAATATTAAAACGTTAAAATAAAACAAATAAATTAATATAAATTAGATATTGAAAAATACCTGGCATTGACGAATGATGATCTCCGAGAGAATGATTCATAGGATAAACCATTGCTTGAGGAGGTTGATGATGAGCATGAGGTAAAGTGTGAGATGCACCGATGGACATGGGAAGTGTAGAATAACCTGGACCCCTTTCTCTTCTGGGATGTCCCAATGGATAATTTGGAGCATAATGACTCGGAACCTGAAATTTTGTTAAATTTTAAGAACTTCTTAATCAACAATAAAATGAAAAGATTTTTAATTATATTACCTGAGGTGGAGCAACGGCAGGAGGTGTTCTGTATTCTCTTGAACTTTTACTTAAAGTATTAACCCCTGTTCTCATTGCTTGTGGAGGTGTAGGAGGTTTCGTGGTTGGTGCGGGACCCAACTGAACTGCAGAACCCTGACTTATAGTTCCGACTGATTGTATACTGCTTTGACTCGGTCCCCTTTGCTTAGTTCTGGTGGTATTCAAACCAGAAGCAAATCTTACACCATGACCAATATCGTCTAATACTGTAGTATAAACATAAAAATTTAAATTGTAAAAAATTAAAATTATTTCGCCAAAAGTTATCGAATAAATTTTCATAAGGAAAGCGATTGTAACATTAAATTTACCATTATAATCAATGGGTTTGCGATTGTATTTGATAGGCTTTTCAGGGTTGGCTGGAGCAATTATCTTGTATTGCCTTGATGTAGTTTTAGTAGCAGTTAATATACCAATTTCTCTTCTAGCAACTTTTTCTTTATGTATCATCACAGTCTTAAAAAAAATTTACAAATGTTAAAAAGGAAAAAACAAAATAAAAATTTTTATGTTTTGAATTTACCTGAGCTATATGATTCATTTGACTTTCCATTTCATCCAGTTGTGCAGTTTGTAAATCTAACAGTTGTAAAAAATTATAAGCCAAAGTATTTATCTGATAAGCAACACTTGCCAGTGACTGAGTCGTATAATTTTTTGTCTCTTCAAGTGCAGCTCTTTTATTTTCCGATTGAAAATAATTTCCTTCGCAATATTCAGCCACGCGTTCTATTTTAAAATTATTTAAACAAGTTAAAAAAAAATTAAGTTGAAAGATTTTTTTTAAAAAAAAAATTTTTTTTAAACAAATACCTAAATTAGTATGACTATCAGCTAAATTGCTTCTTCCTTCCGGAATTTCTGTATTGAGCAAAATCGTTAACTCAGCCATTGTATCTAAATCACTCCTAATATTTGAATCCTGTAGCGAATCCACTTTTTCTATTAAAAAAATTACAATAATTGGAATAATAATCTTAAAAGTAATCAAAATACTCAAATACTTGTCAAATAAAATGGCGACATTCAAACTACCTGATCTAAGTTAAATTTCCTTCTACAAAAAAAAAAAAAAACCTAATAATTTACTAAAAAAAATTCAAAAACCTTTTTGTTTTTAAAACAAATTATTTATAATTATCTTCTTTTTTTTTAGACTTTTTAAATCAATTAATTTATCATCTTCTGGCAATAAAAAAAACTATAATCTAATCTCCTTTGAAATGTAATTAAAACCCATTTGTCTAGAACCACGAACTTGAATGTCATCATTAGGCGCCAAAAATTTATAAGCATTTTGAAAATTGAATAAAGTGAGTTATGTAATAGTTCTGGAACAGTTAATCACTTTTTGCTTTTTTTTGTCAAGAAATTATTATTTTAAATAGTTAATAGTATTTTTTAAAGCACATTATTAATTTTTTAAGCTGAAACTTAATTGTAAGTAGAAAAACCTAAAGTATTGAAAAAATCGTTTTAAATTTTAATGGCGACACCTTTTGGAATTCAACTTCATTGACGGTTGTAAAATTCTAATTTATTTTTCATGAAATAAATCAATTACATTAATCCACGACAATTATAAAAATTCAATTTTAAAAAAATTCCATCACAAATAAATAAAACGCAGTTTTTAACATAATCAGCAGCGAAAACATATTTCTAAACAAGAGCCTAAAATAAATTTATTATTATTATTATTATTATTATTAACGTTAAAATACATTAATTTGATGAGGTCAATAATAATAATAATAATAATGTTCATTTAAAAAATTGAATTTTTATATAATTTTGAATGGAATCGTTATTCGATTTACTAAACAAACATAAACAGTTGGGGGTAACAGAATCAATGTCAAAGGTTAAAAATAATTGTCAAGATAAAAAAAAAAAAAAAAAATTAAATTTTCCTAATACTTTGAAAGAGAATCGTAGATTGATTTTTCTTCTACTATTTGAAAAGGGCATCACGTGACGTGTTATGTATGATAAGTTCATTAGGTTGTAACATGTCTCAACAGTTGAATTGAATAAAGATTATGATGATGGAGAGGGTGTACGACGACAAAATCATAACTAAAATATATCAAGAATTTCCCAATACGAAAGGTAAAGTACTTTACTCGAGTAGCAAAAACTACTCTTTATTTTGTATTTGTTTTTTTTCACTAACGCTCTAAATCTCGCCATTTTCTCAGATGTCTGTTATTTGGATCACGCGGGTGCCACTTTATACTCTGAAAAACAAATAAAAAATCATTTAAACGATTTGTTATCGAATGTTTATGGTAATCCGCATTCGTTGAATCACAGCAGTAAGCAAAGTTTGGATTTGATCGATCAAGTTAGACAAAGGTAAAAAAAATTTTCATTTATTTAACCATTTTACCCTTTTGCTACCTAAAATTATCATTTACTCGCAGGTGTTTTAAAAAAAAAGTGACGTAAATTTTTGGTCGTAGGATTCTTAAATTTTTTCACGCGACACCCGATGAATACAGTTTGATATTTACCTCGAGTGCGACGTCAGCCATTAAATTACTTTTCGAAAATTTTAACTGGAATTCAAATTTCGAAGATGAAGAATTTTACCACGACACAGAATCGGATTTCTTTCAAAACTCATCGCAGTCGACGCCGACAGCACAAAGTGCGTTTGTATACACTCAAAGCAATCACACGTCCGTGGTGGGCGGTCGAGAACTCGCACAAGAAAAAAACATACCATTTTATTGTTTGGGCTACGAAGAAGCAAACACTCTAATGTCCGACCATAATCACGTTCCTACGAACGAAACTTATCCGACGTGCAATTCCATATTTGCTTATCCTGCACAATGTAATTATTCTGGGAAAAAATATCCGTTGGAGTGGATAAAAAAAGTTCACACAGGAATCCTGGACTCGTATGGAAATTCAAATAGAAAAAGACATTCGAAATGGTTTTGTCTCCTAGATGCGGCTTCGTATTGTTCCACAAGCGATCTCGACCTTTCTCAAGTTCATCCAGACTTCGTATGTATCTCGTTTTATAAAATATTTGGTTATCCTACAGGTCTAGGAGCTCTATTAGTGAGAAATCAAAGCAGTTACGTATTGAAAAAGAAATATTTCGGAGGAGGAACTGTTGAAATTGCATTACCCTTTCAAAATTATCATAAGAAACGGAAAACTCTTCACGAAAGGTAAATTTTTCCGCTCTGACGTCATATTATACAAACGTAGGATGATAATGATTGCAGGAGTGCACGATGTCAATAATTGTCAGTATGGATTATAAACTGCAAAAAAGTTTTTTTAAAGTTGTTCACTGACGAAGACGAAAATAATTTATGATTTTATTCGGAAAATTTTTTTTTTAAAAACAGGTTCGAAGACGGTACAATACCATTTTTAACCATCATTTCATTAGAACACGGTCTCAATACGTTAAATCGTTTAAATTTGAACATGAAATTGATATCGAATCACGTGTTTGAATTGGCGAGATTAACCGTTAAAAAATTAAAATCCTTAATTCATTGGAACGGGACTCCAGCAGTAGAAATTTATGCTGATACGAATTATGATGACGTCAGAACTCAGGGAGGCATCGTAAATTTCAATTTGAAAAGAGCCAATCATCAATATATAGGTTTCGTAGAGGTAAAGAAAAAATTAATTTTTCTTTTATTTCCGGTGAAATTTTCCTTTTTTTGTAAAAAAAAAAAAAATATTCTTTCAGGTATTGCACATGGCGAATCTGAGAAAAATATACATAAGAACAGGTTGCTTTTGCAATCTCGGAGCTTGTCAAAAACACTTAAACCTGAGCGATGCCGATTTGAAACTATACTATCAAGTAATTGTTACGATAAAAATTATACCTTAGGTTTAAAAGAGCGAGTGTATAGGAATTAAAATTACCCTTTTTAGGCCGGACACGTTTGCGGGGATGCAAAAGATCTCATTGATGGTAAACCCACGGGATCCATAAGGGTATCTTTCGGGTACATGTCAACCGAAAACGACGTCAACAAACTCGTCAACATGATAAAGGAAACGTTTGTCGAATTAACGCCACAGATAATGCCCTACAAAAGAAAAATCACGAGTGAGATTTGCAACAATAGTTTAAATAATAATAATAATAATAAATTTTCATTCGGTTAATTTTAAAAATAAACGTTTTAGGTAACGGATCTGGGAAATACCTATCGAAAATATTACTCTTCCCGATAAAATCATGCGGAGCCATGGAAGTAACTTCGTGGAAATTAAATTCGAAAGGATTGGAATACGATCGAGAATGGATGGTTACGACAACCAGCGGTGTTTGTTTGACGCAGAAACAAGAACCAAAACTTTGCATGATTTGTCCAAATATCAACCTGAAAAATCAAACGTTAACTTTAACTTTTGGTGAGAATAAACATTTCTCGTTATGATAAAAAAAAAAAAATTTCTTATAATCGCAATCGCATTTTCTTTTCAATTTCAGATAAAAAAGATGCCATAACGTTTCCCATCGATTTTGATGATAATAATAATAATCAATACGGTTTATGCGAGAGTAAAGTTTGCAATAATTTTATCCAGGCATACGATTGCGGAGAAAACGTTTCCCAATGGTTGTCGGCACATTTAAATATCGAAGGCCTAAGATTAGTCAAACAATCCAAAAACGACAACAGATCATCTAAAAAAAGTAAAAATGTTAAAAATGAAAATTCCGTTAAATTATCACTAACGAATCAAGCACAATTTTTAATGATAAATAACGAAAGCGTGAGGTGGTTACACGAAATTATAAATCAAGATGGCGATTTAGATTTTGTGAGTTTTCCCCCGACCTACGAAACGTTTTCCCCCATCTACCCCTAAAATTTTCTTTTAATTTTTAATTTAATTTTACACATTTCAGAACAACGTTTCCAATAGATTCCGTGGTAATTTTTACATCGAGGGAGGAGTCGAATTTTCCGAAAACAATTGGAAAACCGTATCCATCGGAAGTGTTAAATTTAAAGTAATTAATCCGATAATCCGAACAAAAAACAAAACCTGAAATATATGTTAAAATTATTTTTTTAAAATTCAGGTTGAAGGACCTTGCGGAAGGTGTCAAATGATTTGCATTGATCAAAAAACGGGTGAAAAAAACCGGAAACCGTTAGTCGCATTATCCAGAGCTTTAAGTGGTAAACTTCAATTTGGTATTTACTTGAGTCAACAAATACAACCGGAAATCAAAAAAGAGGAAATCGTTATAAATGTGGGTGACGTAATAGAAATCACCGAATGATGAAAATCAATTTTCATTTTAAATCTTCTTTTGTACATAATAATAATAATAATAATAATAAAATCCCTTGTCGTTTTGGATTAGAGAATTTAATTTGTTGTTAATTTATTATTTGTGAATAGAAAAAAAATTTTTTGTTGAGCGTTTTTTTTTTTTTAAATTATTTTTTTAAATTCTTATTTATATTAAATCACGTGATTGATAATAAATAATACAAAATGTAAAAAAAATTTTATGTAATATTATTAAATATATTATTAATCTTCATTGAAAAAAATTTCTTTTATGACTTTAACAAAACGATTTTTCATTTTCCTTTTAAAATCATCGTACCATTTGAGTATTTTTTTCCTCCTTTTTATTTTTATTTCCAAACTTAATTTACTTTCGGATTCTAATACGGAATTTAAATCGTTCCAATCATCGATGAATATCAAAGGAGCATTATGTTCTTTTAATAATCTCAGTGGAGAATTTTTCCCGCTGTCGCAATCGCCCGGAGTGACGACATTTTCGACGATGGGTACTGTTCCCAGGGATAACGCTTCGTAAATCCTGTAGCATTCGGTATTTTGACCGACCGGATTTAAAGTCAAATCCGAATCGGATAATTTTTTCAAATACCTACTCATGCTTTCATACGTTTCGCCGGGTACCCAATTATCTCTCGATGCGACGAAACATTTATTTGATTTTTTTAATATTTGAGTCAGCAGGACACGGGTAGAATTTTTATACACGGTACCCATAAAACTGCAGAGGTGTTGTCGGGCAACGTCGACGTTGACGTGATTTAATTTTAATAGTGGAAAACCCCTGTAGGTGGCAACGCCGAGAGGCCATTGATAAAATTCACGATTGTCGATTAATTTGCAATCGTAAATTAAAAAAACAAAATCAACGAGTCCGCCACGTGTTTTGAGATATTGCAATATCCAATTATTGTCGCATTTTTCATCACCCAACAGAACGACTCCGACATTTTTTAAATTTTTAAAATGTATCAAATAATCGAGCCAATTTTTAGAAAATTTTATTTTCACGTCGTCTTTACCATTTAAAACCAATATTAAATTTTTCACGCTTGTAGGTACGGTCGTCTGAACGATTCCCGGACCTGATCGAAATCGAAAAAGTAAATTTTGTATTTTTATTTCTCCATGTTTAATTAATCCGTTTGCGTACGTCGTCGAATTTCCATCCAATATGTGATTCCATAAATAATCTCCTATCGATGCTTTTCCCCAAATTTCAATTTCGTGTTTCGAATATTGTTTTTTTAAATTATTATTATTTGATTTTTTCTTTCTCAAAAATTTTAAATCAACTTTAAAATTATACATATCTTCAAAACTATTTTCGGCATTGTTAAATAATTTCACTTGACCCATGTCGATTTTTTCAATTTTAACGCTCTTAGTCTTTTTTAAAAGTGTCGAAGATTTATTGAACGAATTCTCAGCAGTTAAATAAATGTTGTATGATAAACATATGAGAATAATAACCAAACACATCAGGAGAATTTTTATGAAAAATTTCGATGAGTACCTCATGACTAAGTAAAGCTTTCCAAATTACAATACCTTAATACTTTTTTCCTGTAATACTACTTTAATAGGTAAGAACATAACTCATACCTTAAAAAATTAGACAATTTGTTATAGGCTGTTGCTTTTCTATTTTTCTAGGAAATTCTCCTGACTCGACTTCCTTAACCACTTCGAGTACACTATCGAAATCTGGAAATGCCATTGTTCTTAATTTTGAATAAACTAATTCTCCATTGATGGATACTTCGAATGAACCTAAAAATCAATAAAAATTTACTAATTAAATTGTTTTCTATAGAGTAGAAATTATTATTATTATTATTATTTTATTTCAAATTGTTTACCAGGGCTTCCATTTTTAGATGCGACATCAACTGAAGGACAAGTGCTTTTAATGGCAGCAGATAATTCTTCAAATTTATTTAAATATCCACAAGCAGAACTGAAAGTAGAAAAATTATGACACATAACATAACTTAAACATAGTTTTTTTTTTAATATTAAAATTAATTATTGATTTCTAAATTAACGACAACAATTAAAATTAAAACTAACGATTTCATTTTGCAATAATTAAATGGATTATATTTAAAAAAATTTTTACCTAAACTTTACAAAGCAACTTAATTATATGATCTTTTAGCATAAAACATGAAGTTTTGATTAGAAAATAATAATAATAATAATAATAATATTCTCTTTCCTTTTCTTACCTAATTTTCAAATCGCCCAAATAAATCCATTTTCTGTAATACTATACTCATAAATTCTATCCGAATCGATGGAGGCAATAAATTTTTCAAAATTGTCGTTTCTTTTTAATTCTATTCTATGTTTTATCAGAGAAGAAATGGAATCATTTTGTCTACATTGAAAGTATTCTTATTTATATAAATATATAAAAAAAAAAAATTTGTTTTTCCCGATTAATTATTATCATGAAATAAATTTGAGTTTTAAACTGTTAAAATCTTAATTTTACCTTCGGTCGAAAATATAACAGCAATATCATATTCTTCTGCATATTTTGAAAATTTCTCAACCCAAAATTTTAAATAAAAATCTGTTTTTTTAAAATTTTTATTTTTTTCCAAATCGCTCCAATAGTAAAATGTTAAACTATCGATTATAATCATTGATGATTTGGAATCGGTTGCAAGAATTTTTTCTATAGAATAATAATTCATTTCTAATTGTAAACTTGTATAAGTTTTTAATATGATTAAATTCTTTAATGAATTATTAACAATATCTTTAACATTATCTGGATTACTCAAAATTTCAATTGACTCTATTAGGAAAAAATAAATGTTTAGAATTGGGTAATAAATTAATTTTTGTAATTTAATAAATGAAATGAATCATTTTAAACTACCTGATTTAGTTAGGCATTCGCAAGTTTGAGAAATAAATTTTTCCATTAAACATACTAGTTTTAAAATAGAAATTCCATGACTGGTATCAATTAAAATAACCCCGACGTTAAGACCCCCAAGAAATACGCCATTATAATACTTTGGTAAAAGTGATTTAGTTAAATATTTTAAGAGCAATGTAGACTTTCCTATAGCAGATTCACCCGTTAATTGAACAATATCTCCACCTTTAAGACCATTAGGAAAGAGAATATTATCCAAATCCGACAAAGAGGGTTTTTCGTTAAATCTATACAACAATTGAAACCCGGATTCTGCACTTATCTTATTCATATTTTCAATGTCTAGCTTAATGCGATAACCAAATATACATTCAATTTTTAATGTTTTAAATAAAGAAAAATTTATTTTAACAATAAAAATTTAAACGTACCAAAATTCAACGTCTACTTTAACAGTCATACTCTGTTGTAAAAGTTTTTTTTTATAAAAAAAAAAAAATTCAAATTACTATCACATATAACTTTTTTAACAAAGCTATTAAAAATGTTTAAAGACACGACAAAAGCTACGCCATTAATTTCCCGCCAAAAATTTCAGTTAAACTTAAAAATTATCATTAATAATAATTTTTATATAATGGCGGTGGAAAATAATTTATATTATAAAAAATGGAATATAGTTAAAGAACAATTAATTGCCCTTAGCGTAACGAGCAAAACCGTTAAAATTAATGATGATTTTAAAAAGTTATTAGACCAGGTATAACCTAATTTTAAAAAAAATTAAATTTTTTAATTATTTTTAATTTTCATATACAATATTTTATTTTTAAGGATATTTCTCGTAAAAATATAAATTCACAAATTGTTGTAACGATTTGTTACTTTCTTTTGGGATTTATTGATATTGAAACAAGAGACAAATTAATAAAATGGCCTTTGATTAATATACAAACTCATACTAAATTTAGAAAAGGTTTGTCGACAATGGTTGTAAATTTTCAAGAAAAGTATCCTTGGGCAAACATTAAAAAATTACCTGGTTAGTATATGAAAATAATTTAAAATAAATTATAACATAAATATTATTTACATTTGATATTTTTTATAGAATCATATTTTGTTAATCCTCACGGATGTCAGAAAAAGTTTTTAGACTTTGTATTAAGATTAACAAATTTAGCAATACACCTCACCTTAAACGATTCCAAACTTTTAATTATGCATTCTGGTAATGGAGTAAATACTAAAGACATTGACATTATGATGAATGTTGTATCGAAAGCAAAACAAAATGAAGAAGAATCAATGTTGAATTATGTGTTTCCAATTGATCAATTCGAGTTGATAAAAAAGTAAGTCGATTGTTATTTAAAGTCATAAAACTCACAAATTATACATAATAAAATTATTTTTTTTACCTTTAAAGTGAAGTAACAGATAAATGTATTGCATTAAAACAAGAAAATGATGAACTTGAACAAGAAGTTAATAAATTATTAAAAAGTTACAACAGTGAAGACTTTCATACATCATCGGGAAAAAATTTAAATATAAATGGTATGTATTTAAAATATTTTGCTTGTAAACTAAAAGTTTCACACAAAAATATTTTTCCCCCCCCTGATATTTATGTTACAGATTTAAAAAATATAAAAGAAGAAAAATTATCAAAATTAAATTTGATTAATCAAAAACTTTCTCATTATTATAAAACAACCGATGAATTCTTATCAAAATTAAATGGAATAAAAAATCCAATTAATTTAAATGCTGATGATTTTAACCCGAGTAATCATCCATTAAACATAACATCTGAAACACTAAGAGTTTGCGAACAATTACATGATTTATATAAAAATTTAATATTTTCAAATCACAATGATAACAATGATGATAATGATGATGAATATTTATATGAAGAAATAGTTAAAGTTAAAAAAATGTTAAAAGAAGAAGTTGAAACTTACAAAACGTTTTTAAATTCATATGATGTTAAAACATAATTGATTGATTGAACACATTGTCAAACAATCAATCCACAATATGTCTTCATAATTCTTAAACGATTATTAAAATAAAATCTAACAAATTAAATAAATATTTGTAATGTGTTATATATATATATTACGTCACAGGCCTTACAATTTCGCTTGCACTTATTTTTTTTATTAATTTAAAACTTATGTAAATTATGTAAATTTTTCATTAATAAATCCTTCTTTTTTTTTTCTTCCATAAGTTATTTTTTAATAAATAAAAATATATATATATATTTCAATTATTTTTTTAATGTAGTAATCAATAAAATTTAATTTAATTAATTTTTTTGGATATTTATTTATTTATATATAAATCGTCGCGTTCATTTTCAAATCATTATTATTATTAAAATTTCATAAATTTTATTTATTTATTTATATATATATATATATATATTTATAAATTATATTGATATATATTTTAACAAATAATATTAATAATAACGACGATTTTCATTAATATATATAATGGAAGATGCAAAAATTTATTAAAATAATATTATTTAATAATAATAATAATATACATATTATTATTATTATTATTATTATATACCGTTACGAAAAATACAATCGTCAATCGTTCAATAAAATATATATATTTATATTTTTTTTTAATAAAATAATAAATATTTATATATATATATATATATATATATATATATAATAAAATATTTTAATCTAATTAACATAAAATAATTTTTTTTTTTTTTGTGTGTGTGTTGCTCAGATAATGATGATGATAATGATGATGGTCGGTACTCATTGGAAAAATTTAAATTTTTAATTAATGCGGGTAAAAATTTTTTTAGATATGATTCATTGTTGCCATATAAAAATTATTATTATTATTATTATTTTTAACCGTAGTAGTCGGTGCAACTATTATTATTATTTATCTATTTTTTAACGTGTTAATAATTTTAGTGATTTATATATATAATCTACTCCGATAAGTTTTTCGTTTGTTTCCCCTCCCCTTCTCTCCCCTCTTCCGTCCCCTCCCCGTTTATCGGTGTCATGAATAAAATGCTGCCTAAATAGAATTTTTTTTTTTTTTTAGCAAAATTAATAAGTATTAAAATAATTTAATTTAATTTAAATGAATAAATTATTGTTATTATTGTTGGTATCATCATTATTATTATTATTATAATTAATTTTTCATAACTTTTTTTTAAAACGTTTTTTCTGTTCCCTGTTCTAAATGTCGTTTTTTTTTTTTGTTTTACATTTTCCGATTTTCCTCGTGAGCTTTTTTAACAATGGCCAATTTCGAATGCGAATCGGATACTTTTAAACCTGAATAGGGGGGCTCTCTCGTTCCGTGTAACATGAGTGTCCATTCTTTAAGGAATCCTATTTGAGGAGATTCGGAATTGAAATTTACCTGTAAATTATTATTATCATTATTATCATTTACCTATGGCGGTGAGAGAACGAGTGAACGATGGTGCGGGTATCACCTCGAGTATCCAAGTCCCTTGCGGATATTCTCCCCAGCTGTGTGTCGTCATAAACGGCCATTTTATGAAACCGTCACGATGATCGTCATCTTTGCTCCTCTTGCTCAGGATCATGGACCTTAAAAAATAACAAAATTTATTCGGGTTGACTCATGTCGTCGCGTGATAAAGGGTGATGACGTCAATGATGAGGACTACCTTGTTCCCATGGGCGATGTTAGAAACATTTCAACGTCTCCTCGTCTCGAAGCGTTCAACGTGATGACTGCTTGTACGTGTTCCAGGTACGATACTTGCGTGTCACTTCCCAGGCAAGCTGTCGTTTTAATTTTTAACCGAAGTGAACGACTGCTGTGTATTTCGCTGCGAAAAAAAAAAAGTTTGTTTAATCTTGTCTCGTTTAAATTGGGGTAGCACAATTGCCGAATGACTCCCAGTGACAAAAATCAATTAAAAGCAAGTTTTCCTTGGATTTTTCGGTGGGGGGAGGGGGAATCATGAATATTATATAACTCACTAAGCTCCGATTAAATTTCCGGCTTCGCAGTGATATCTCGCCGGCACCA
>NW_002987362.1:242468-247953 GCF_000006295.1 Pediculus humanus corporis
TTTTTTCCCGGTTTCCTTCCCGCCCTTTCCCTTTCCCTTTCCCTTTCAAAAATGGGGGAAGGGGAGGCGAGGGGAAGGGTGAAAAGGAAAGAAAAAATTAAGATGCTAAATTTTTCTTTTTCCATCTTTTCTTACATGAAGTAATAAAAAAAAAATAGATTGTAAAGCGCGCAACGTCAAGTTCAAGTTTTTTTCAGCAACATTGAACGTATAAAAACCGTGCCTCGACTAAATAATAATAATAATAATAATAATAAAGGAAACGTTTTCTCGTGAAAAAAAAAATAAATAAAAAATTAATAAAAATACATAAATTTTTTTTTTTTTTGGGGGGGGGGGGGAGCGTTCGTTTCATATACGTGAGCTCGTTCGAACGCACGTAAAAATGCCGCAAAAAAAAGAGGGATTTTTTTTCTTTTTTTTTTACGTGACCGGTTTTGTTTCCCCCATACCCTCCCCTCCTTCTCCCCCAGGGTAAAATAAAAAAGAATAAATAAATAAATAAATAAAAGACTTACATAATTGTGTTTAAGATCCGCATGCATATAATCCACACCTGAAAAGAAATAAAAAAAAAAATTTAAATTTTCCTTTTTATTTTTACCATTCATTCGCACAATTAAATTTCCTATTATTATTATTATTATTATTATTATCCTTTTTTTGTATCCGAATTTAACAAAACTTAAATTTCATTTCCCGGAAGCGGAAACAACAAAAAAAAAACAAAACACAAAACAAATGAAATAATGTTTGTTTCGATAAAAAAAAAAAATATTTACGAATTTTATATTATTATTGGTATTAATTAAAATCGATTCTATTGTTTTCGAAAAAAAAAATGGCGGATTTATTTTTATTACGATCATCATTAGAATTTTCGACAAAAATTTCCTCCCCCTCCCTCCTCCGCGCTAATAATCTTTCACAAATAATTAAAATTTCAAAATGGGGAAAAAAAAATAAAATGAAAATTTTTCGCCATTTTTCTTTTATTTATTTATTTATTTATTTAATTCGTTAAATATAAGTAAATAACAACTTTTTTGTTATTTGTTTTTTGTTTAAATTTGTTTAAATTTAATTAAAAGTTTTCGAGAATTAAAAAAAAAAAAACAAAAAAATTTTGCGCTTTTTTTTTACAAGACCGGAAAACCGGATACTAACAACCCGGAAGCGAATTATTTAAAATTAATGAATAATCCGTACGCTCAAACAATTAATTACGCTTTGTATTAAAATAAACCTTAGGAAAAGTTTAGGAATGAATAATAATTGGAAAATTCACACAACGTAGTAATGGACTGACGAGGAAAAACACAAAAAAAAAAAAGGTTCGGAACATTGAAAGAGGATTTCGTGCATGTCTTGACTTGTTCAGGTTACAACCTGAAAAAAAAATTCCAACGTGAAAAACAAAAAAAAACGAATAAAATTTACATTTCGTGTCATTCGACGATATGTAAAAATTCAAACAAACAAACAAAAATAATAATAATAATAATAATAATTATCATGGGGGATCCCCTTTAGTTAAAATTCGTTATTAATTTGTGAAAGGTTCGTCGTCTCATGGAGGATCCACCCATTCGTTTGAATAATAATATTAAATATTCATTAAATTCATAATAATCATCGATTTTAATCCATTTTTTTTTTGGGGGGGTGGGTTTCCCGTCAACGGGTTGTTTTTTTTTTGTTAGGGGAAACAGTTAAAAATATATCGAATGAATGTTAAAAAAAAAAAAAAAAAAAAAACATTACCGTCGTCCATGATGGCGGTCGTAACGTTTTTCCCCGTTATTCCCTGTGCCCAAGCCGATGCGACGTTTAAATCCAATTTGGGTTTTCCACCATTTTGCCCCGTGTTTTTCAAATACCATTGAAATTGAAAATACGGATCCGTGGGATCATCTTGCGGTCTCATGAACTGAACTAAATTTTCAACTTTCAAAGGTTTAAATCCTCTTTTTTCTCGTTTGAATCCGACTTGCTGAACGGCGTAAACGACCTGAACGGGAGAAAACAAAAACCAAAAAAAAAAAAAACAAAAATAAATAAATAAATAAATAAAAACGATTAAAATGTACAAAATGGTGGCGTTCTGATGACTCTGGTACGAATAAAAAAAAAAACAAAACAACCGGAAATAGGTTGGGAACAACAAACAACAACAACAACATCGTTTAACACGATAATAAAAAACACAATTAATTAATTATTATTTACGAAAATTTGTTTTTTTTTTTTGGGGGGGGGGGGGAATTCCTTTCTTTTTTCCCCATCAACAATTTTTTTCCCAATAAAAAATATAAAAAACAAACGAACAAACAGTGATTTTTTATTTTTTTTTTAATTTACTTCAACTCAAATCAATTCAACATCATCACAGCAAGACAAATTATAAATCAAATGTTTAATTGTTTCAATTTAATCCACTAATAATCCGTTTTAAAACGTCTTTTAAACGTGGCAGCAATTTTTTTCTTCTTCCACTTCCACTTCGTTAAGTCAAAAAATTCTTTACCGTTGCAATCGTTATTGTACCTTAAATTACGAGGTTTAATTTTCTTTATATATATATTTTTTTCAATCGAACTCATTAATTTTTTCTTTTCATTTTTTTTTTTTTTAGTTTTCCCGGGGGAAGAAAAAATGGGCGGTAAAAAAAAAACGGGAAATTAAAAAATTTTCTTTTTTTCCTTTTTTTTTTTTTTCTTATTATTTTCATTTAATGATTTTCCTCTGTCATATTTTTTTCCCATTTTTTCCCCTTCGTTTAATTCGTTTTTTTTTTTTGTTTTGTTTTTTTTTTTTTTTTTGAATTTGATTTCCGGTGATCTCGTTAACGAGAATATCTAAAAATAAAATTTTCCCCCCTTTTTTTTTTCTCTCTCTCTCTCTCTCGAGAGAGAGAGAGAAAAGACAGAGAAAGCATATACATATAAATAAATAAATTGTATAAAAATCATCTGGAGGATAAAAAAATCTATTTTTATTTATTTTAAATAAATTTTTTATATTTTAAATTGAAAACGAACGATGAATAATATATATTTTAATTAAAAAAAAAAAAAAAAAAAAAAAAACGAAATTTTATTGATTTGTATTGATTTCATTCAAAAACAATCGGAAAAACAAGAAAAATTTTCCAACAAATTAGAAAATTTCCTTTTTTTTTTTTCCTTTTTTGTTTTTCTTATTGAAATTCGAAAATGATTTTTACATTTATCGACATAACTTTTATTAATATATTAATCCCGTCACGAAATGAAATTTAAATAATTACAAAACGATTTCACGAAAGGAGGTAGGGGGGGTCGTAAATTTGAAAAATGAAATTTTCCGACATGCTATTATTATTATTATTACAAATTCTCCATCGTGACCTTCGAAAACAACAACAACAAAACATACACACAAACAAAAGACTTCTTAATAATGCATTAAAAGGTCCAAAAAAAAAAGGAAAATTTCAATCGTTTTTCTTTTTTTTTCGAATACTCAAGACGGGAAAATTTTAGAAACGAAAGAAAAACAGTAATAATAATAATAATAATAATAATAATAATAATAATAATAATAATAATAATAATAATAATATTTTGAAAAATTTTCCGGTCTATTAAAATTTTTTTTTTTTAAAGAAAAATCTCATTCTTGTTGGCTTAATTTTTTTTCCCATCGTCTGTACTTCGATTCGATATCAGAGAAGACCCCCTACCCCCCCCCCAAAAAATATATTATTATTATTATTATTATTTTTTTCATTTAATAAACTTTCATTCACGATTGACTTTATTATCATTTACGTCACATATTACGTATTTTTTTTTTATTATTATTACGATAATAGAAAAAAAGAAAAGCTAAAAATTTCCTATGAATTTTCCCCGCCGTATTAGTGACGTCGATAAATAAATTAAATTAAATTTTTTTTTTTTTTTTTTTTTATTGAATCCCACGGAAGGGAGGCATATAATGTGGGGGCCGAAGGGGCGAGATGCGGGAGGGGGCGGGGAGAGGGCTAAAGGGTAGAAATTTGACACGAACATTTAAAAAAAATAAAAAAAAAAAAAAAAGAAAACGGGGAGGGAAAAAAAAGTAATTTCGTTTTTTTTTTCCTCTCTTATTTTCACGATATTCTCTCTCTCTCTCTCTCTCCCTCCTCCCCCTCCCCCCAATTTTTTTTCTTCACTCTTTAACAAGAATCGTGTTGCAAAGTTAAATAAACTTTTTTTTTTTTTTTTTTCTAATGAATAATTTAAAAGTAATTTTTTTTTTGACGTCAAAATTTGGCGAAAAAAAAAAAAATTTAAATTGCAGTGATCGTAATGAACCGTTCACTCTTTCTCTCTCTCTCTTTTACAATTTTCCTCATTTTCCTTTTTTTTCTTTCTAATTGCATTAAATACCGTTTTAACGCTTTTAAAAAACGAAATTGGTTTTCTCCTTTTTAGTTTAAAAAACTAAATTTTTCGGTACTTGAAAGTTCTCGACGCGTAAAACAAGTTTAGTTTTCTTTTTCTAATTTGGTTTTAAAATCAAGTTTTTAAAAATATTAAAAAAAAATTTCTGTACCTGTGGATCTTTTTTGAGTTTTCGAGCGTGTGTAATACTTCTTCTCGATCTTGCATGTGGCACAGCATGATTAATAAAATGATATTCACTTTTCGAACCTAAGACCTGAAAACAAAACAAAACAAAAACAAAAATTAAAAAAACTTTATTTTTCTATAACCTAATTAAAATCATAAACATTTGAATATGTGTTGTTTCATTAAAAATAAATTTTTACATTTTGTTGTTTCTCTCTCTCTCTCAATTCTCTCTCTCTCTCTCTCTTTCTCTCTTTGTTAATTTGACATCAAATTTAATAATGTATACATAAAACTAACGCAAATATCTTTTCAAAATGTGGTTTTTCTTTATCCTCTTTTTTATTTTACACCATTTTTAAATTTTTTTGAGACAAAATACATTATTATTTTTTGTTTTTTTATTTTCAATATAATTTTATTTAGAGTAAAGTAAAAGATTAATAATTTATTGATCAAATAAATTGTGTATAAAAGTAAAAAAAAAATTTTTATTTTTTTTTTACCTCTCTCTCTCTCTCTCTCTGTTTTTTAATGTCTCCATTAAATTTTGTCATTTTCAATTGAATTTAAAATTTTAGTTTTATTGAAAAATTTATGATTAACGACGTCATAACGTTGATAAAACTCATAAAAATACCAAAAAGTACTCACACATAAAATTTAAAAAACTTTTTTTCTTTTTACAAATAAATAAATAAATAAATAACCTTCTCGAAAAGTGTATTTATTACTTTTAGAAAAAAAAAAAAACAAACATGGAGAGCAGGAATCGACACTTATAAAACTAACCTTGCTCTTCTTTCTTCTTCTCCTTTTTTTCTTTTTTTTCTTTTTTCTTCTTCATCCTTGAATTTTTTTTTTTTTTAAAGAAATTTTAATTTAAA
>NW_002987362.1:248084-256956 GCF_000006295.1 Pediculus humanus corporis
AAAATAGAAAAAAAACTGAAAACGTTACGACAGATTTGGAAAAGAAAAAAATTTTCACTTGTTGTTACGTCATACGTTTACGTCACGTTCGTACAAAATGTAAAATTGCGATAATTTTCCCTGCGTCGCCAAAATTCAACGTTTTTTTTCCCCCCACATTTTCCGATCCTTTCCTTTCCCAATTAATTTTTTTTTCTTTTTCCTATTGAAATAATTGGAAAAAGCTTATTATTATTATTTTTTTTTTTTAAAATTTTCCGACGGTATTATTTTCACTTTCCCCCTCTCCCCCCATTATAATAATTCATTAATATAAATAAAAAAAATAATAATTATTATTATTTATTAAAAAGATGATGACGTATTGTTATTTAATCGTGTTTCCCTTTTTTTTTCCCTAAGGCTAATCGTTATTTAATCGTTATCCCGATTATTATTTTAAAAAAATTAAAACCGTTAATAAATAAATAAATAATAACACTTTTACGTAATACGAATACAATGGTTATAATAATAATAATAATAATAATAATAATAATAATGTGGAGAATATTCGATGAACATTTTAATCCGATCGTTTTTCATATTGATTGTCATTATTAAAAACGTCATTTTCTTTTTTTTTTTTTTATGACTCGTTCGAAACCGGCATTAAAAAAAAATTCAATGACGTCATTTGTGACGATAATTACAATTTATACAAAAAAAAAAAAAAATCATCGTTGGGATGATAAACTCGTCGAATTTTCGTTTACGAAAAAAAAAAAAAAAGATGGCGGAAAAAAAATTAAAACTTTTCCGATTTATTTTCCAAACTTCTT
This sequence comes from Pediculus humanus corporis, assembly GCF_000006295.1. Classification (NCBI taxonomy): domain Eukaryota; kingdom Metazoa; phylum Arthropoda; class Insecta; order Psocodea; family Pediculidae; genus Pediculus; species Pediculus humanus. The sequence goes on from NW_002987362.1 coordinate 248,906, forward strand.
GTTGTTGTTGTTGTCGTTTTTTCTTCGTGTTCTTCTTTTATTTTTTTTCTTGAACTCATATTTTGACCTATTTTCAAAACACCAAAAGAAATTTAATATGCTTTTATATATAAAAAAATTTTTCCATCCATCGCAAAAAAACGACGTGTCGTGTAAGACATAATTTTTTCATTTTTTTTTTTTTTGTTATAAAAAAATTGATTAACACCCAACGCGAGTGTAAAAATTTTATTTTTTATTTTTATTATTTATTTGTTATTTTAAATTTACGACAGACGACGTAACGGTACGAAAAAAAAATAAAAAAATTTTAATTGAAAAAGAGAAAAAAACAAATTTTCGACGTGAAGTCACAACATCATTGGAATTTTATGAGTATAATAAGAAACAATATCACATAATTTTTATTTATTATCATTATTATCATCATCTTTCTTTTTTTCCTCATATTTTTCAATACGAACCAGGAATTTGTGTCAAGAATTTTTTTCTTTCTTCCATTCATTTTTTTTTATGGGATGAACTTTTGAATTTGTGTAGTCATGAGTAAAAAAACAAGAAAAAAAAGAAAAATTCAATTTGCCTCCTTGCATTGTTCGAGAAAAAAAAAGAAAAGAGTTTAACAAATTCAAAAAAAAATTTTTTTTAAAATAAAATCTCACGGTAAAACTTTTTTTTTTCTTTTTTCTCCATAGACTCGTCCGACACAAAACAAAATAATAATAATAATGAAAGTTTTTCATTTTTTTCTTTCTAAAGGTTAAGTAATATAAAATTGATTTTCTTTTTTTTTTTTTTAATGAAATTATCTACGAGAATCGAGGAAGAGAAAAAAAATGGCTTTGAAGCGAAGACAATCAAATTTACTTAACTTTATAAATGTAAAAAAAAAAAAAAAAAAAAAAAAAGAAAAAAACTAAAAATAAAAATAACCATCGTATCTCATTATGAATCCATTTTAACTCACCACCACCACCCCTCACCCCAAAAATATTTTGGACGGGAGAAAAAAAAATGAAAATCATTATGGAGGAAAAAAAAAAAATGCGTGACGAAAAAAATTTTTTTTATCGAAAACTAGGTCGAAATCTTTTTCTGCCGGACGTAATTCAAAAAAAAAAAAATTTTTTTATAGGAAAACATTCACGAAACTGTGCCAAGGCGACAAAAACCGGATGTCGCCCTAAAACCATCCCCTAATAACCCTAAAAGATTAATTCAAGCATTCGTACCCGCGAAAAAGCCGCGAAACCAAAGTCGGAGAACTGGAAAAAAGGTAAAAATTCTGGAATTCGAAGATATTGAAATTGGCAAAATGTGGAAAAGTGTGAAACGATAATAATACTCCATCGGAAGAGCTGAGAGAGAGAGAGAGAGAGAGAGAGAGAGCCAACCTGCCACAATCATTAACTGTCAATTTAAAAAAAAAAAAAAAAATTTTCCCGGAAAATGCGTAGGTGATGAAAGAGTTTAAGAAAACAACACAATCGATGGTCAAGCATGTACATTGAAAAACAGAGATAGAAACCTTGGAACGAAACTTGGAAAACTCCAACAACCACAATAAACTCGTCTTCATTAAAATAATAATAATAATAATAATAATAATAATAATAATAATAATAATAATAATAATAATAATAATAAAGACGATTAAAATTTTTAAAATTTTTAAAAGGGAGCCCACTCGAATCTTCTCAAATATTTTTCGTGTTTTAAAAACATTAATTTTCACCAAGAACACATTTAAAAAAAATTTTCCCACCCTCTTTTTTCGAATAAAAAAAAATTTTTGGCGTTAACAAAAAGAAGAACAAAATAATAATAATAATAATAATGATAATAATACGTAACGATTGTGGCAATGTGCACACATTTTCTTTCCCAACCAACACATACAAAATTCAATGAAATTTAATTAAAGTTTATCGTTAATTATCTTTTATGAACAAACAAAAACTTTGCCAAAGGTAAAAAAAAAAAAAAAAAAAAAAAAACTTTTCCCCCATTTTTCCTTTCCTTTCTTTTTGGTTTTTTAAATGCACATTAATTAAAATTTTCTTTTTTTTTTTTTTTTTTTTAATTTTCCGGATGCGACCCTCAACTAACTAACGATTTAAGGATGAACAACAACAACAACAACAACAACAGCAACAACAGCAAAATTTTTTTTTTTATTTTCATCATTTTCTTATTTTTCATCATTAAAACCTTATGAAAAATTCATCATCGTTGTTTCCCTTTTTTTGCTATTTTCATATTTTCTTGCTTTTTAGCATGTTGTTGTTGTTGTTGTTGTTGTGTGTTTTGTTTGTTTACACTTCACATGTTGTATGTTGTTTGTAACAAAAGTAAAGGTGAAGAAAAAGAGTGAGAAAATATGAAAAGGAAAACGATTTTTTTTTTTCCTTTTTTTCTATTAAAAATAATTTTTTTCAATTTGCTTGCTTGTTTGTTTGTTTGTTTGTTTGTTTTATTAATGAAAATTTTCCGCGAAAGAAAAAAAAAAATAATAATAATAAAAATAATAACGATTCGAACGAATTGAGGTGTGGCAAAAAGAGGAAATTTGAAAAGAAAATAATTTCGGTGAAAAAATAATAAAAATTAATAATAATAATAATAATAATCGAAACTTTTTCGTATCGTGGTTTTAGATTATAAGAAACTGTTGAAAAATAATAATCTAAAGACACGAAAGCAATTAATAGAATAAAAATAAAAAATTCGTCCGTCATACGTGGATTCGGCCAAGCCGGTTTTCAAAGGAAAAATAAAATCCGAGACAAAGGAAAAGGGAAAAAAGGAAATTCTTAAGGGAAAAACAATTTTTTATTGAAATTTTTAACCCTTTCGTGAAAATATTCATGAAAACAACGAACGAACCTACATATATTTGAAAAAACCTTTTTTTTTTTTTTTAAGGCAAAAAATCGGGGAATTTTCGGGAGAGGGAGAGGCGAAGGAAAAATGGGGGGGGAGGCGAAAATAAAAAAAAAAAGGTTTTTCTATATATATAAAAATAAAATAAAATAAAAACTTTGAATAATAATCGCGATGAGATAACTTTTTCCTTAAAAAAATAAGAATTTCAACCCTTTTTGTTTTCTCTCTCTCTCTCTCTTTCGTTTAAAATAAATATTTCCGTTTCCGTTTTACGACGTAATTCAATTTTCGTATTAATACGTAACTCTTGTATATTTAAATAAACGTTTGATGTTATCAATACAATCGTATAATTCGTTTAAAAAATAATAATAATAAAAACAATTACGTAAAAGCCTCTTACGAATAAGAAATTTAAATTATTCGCACTAATGAATAAATTCTATTATTATTATTATCATTATTATCATTATTAATACTATTGTTCGGAAAATTTCTTCTGTCAACGACTTTTATTTCGACTATTAAGAAAATTAATTAATAATAAAATTATTTTATTTATTTATTTCTTTTTATTTCATCGATCGGTGAACCCATTTTTTCTTTTTAAAAACTAACGATTACGTAACCGGTTAAAATAAAATTTTTTTTAACTAACATCTTTCGCGAAACAACTCGACGACAAACAACAACAACAACAACCACAACAACAGTAGTAGTAGTAAGTAACATCATTAATAAAAATTTTTCCCTTAGGAAAAGAAGAGAGAAAAAAAAATTTAATTTTATTACGACTTGTAAAAAAAAAAAACCTTCAGAAAATTTTTTTTTGTTTTTTTTTTTTCTAACGAATTCGATAAATTATTATTATTATTACTATTATTGTTATTATTATTATTATTATTATTACGTAATATTTCGCATAAAGTTCCATTATTTTTATATATATATATGTATATATGAATCACGAATAAATAAAAACAAAACTTTTATTATCATCTCAGACATTTTTTATACAAATTTATTTGTTTATTTATTTATGTATATTTACGTAGGCGCAATGTGGCAACATTGTAAAAACGCGACAATGTGGCGTCTTTATTATTAAAACCGTCGAAATAATGCAACAAAAATTAAATTAAATTAATTTATTAATATTTATTATTTTAAACTATTAAAAACAAAAATAAAATCCTGAATAAATTAATTTTTTTTTAAATTCCCACGTAACGATAATAATAAATAATAATGATAAATTTACCAACGGTTTTTCCACTTATTGAAAAATTAAACGTAAAATCGAATTGATAATAATAACGAGTAATTAGAGTTTCTTCGTACGTAACATTTTAAATATACATATATGGAAGGAAACAAAACAAAATGGCGGAATAAAACGTTTTTTTTTTTTTTTCCTTTGTTAAAATTCTTCGTTAATTGAATAAATATATTTTAACGGTTTTTTTCGCATTGTAATTCACATTGAAAAAAGAAAATAAAATTTTTTTTTTTTCTTTTTATAACGGATCGATGGAAAACACGAAACTTTTATATATAAAAATATTTCCCAGGTTTTTATTTTTTTTTTTAAGAGTTTCACGATCGAACAAACGTTTTTCACGGGCGATTTATTGTTTATAAAAAAAGAAAACAATTTTTCCTTTTGTTAATTACACGAGTTTTCTTTTTTTTAAAGAAAATTTACTCTTTTATTATTACTCGCCTTTTAAATCATATGGAAAAAAAAGTAAAAAAAATAAAAAAATTTTCCCTCTGTTTTCTATTTTAAACGTTACAAAAAAAAAAAGCAAATCAATAGGTTTGAAATTTTCCTTTTAAATTTTTTATTATTATTATTATTTTTTTAAACTCCGATAATGGAAGTTTTACGACGGTCGTTAAAAAAAAAAAAAAGTTTTTTTTACAAACGCGCAGCCATTGGTAATTTTTTTTTTTTTTTTTTTTTTTTTAAAACGATCTGGAAAATAAATTTTCTTTAAAAAAATTATTATTATTATTATTATTATTATGAAATTCACGGTTTCTTGTTTTCCATTAAATTTTTTTTATGTTTAACATTCGACGACGACGACGACAATTAAAAAAAAAATAATCAACGGTTATCGATTTATTTATCGTCGTCTGCTTGGAAGGAAGAAAACAAACAAACGTCAGAGATGAAAATTTTTTTTTTTTGGGGAAAAATATTAATAAACCGGTTTTTAAAATTTTGTGATAAGACGCTCATATTCGTTATCATCAATAAGATAATCCCCCGCATGGGAAAATTTTTTTTCATTAATTAAAAATGATTTCGTCACACGTTTTGATAACAACCGGAAATCGATATCAAAAAAAAACAAAATAATAATGATAATAAAAATTCGTTACGTTTTTGAAAAAAATAATATTTACTTGCCCTCCCCTTTCTCCCTTCCCCCTTCTCCCCGCAATAAAAATTTTTTTACGTTTTCTTTTTTTAATAATAATAATAATGATAATAATAATAATAAGAAGAAAAAGTTAAAATCCGTAAGAAAATTAAATTATACACGATAAAATAAAATGGCCAAATCGAAAAAGGTTTTTTTTTTTTTTTTCTATTGAAAATTACAATTGAATCGAGATAAATAAATCCGAGTTTGAATTTCCGGTTTTTCCTTTTTTTTCCTTTTTTTTTTTTTTTTTTTTAAGCTTTCAGACTACCTGAAGTGAAAAACAAATTGATGTTGAAAATAATTCTCTTGTTATAACACATCAATAAATAAATAAATAAATTTTTTTTCCATTATTATTATTATTTTCTATTCGATAATAACGAAAAAAATTTTTTTTTTGGAATTCCAGTCACTCCATTAACGTAATTTTTTTGGAAAGAGTTGATAAAATTGACGTAACAGTTAATTTATACCCTAAATTTTCCTTTCGTTTCGTTTTTTTTCTTTCTTTTTTTAGAAAAGGTTTTCGAAACCTTTTCTTAAAGTTTTCTTTTTTTAAAGTCATTCACCTTCAACTTATTCGATTTTAAATGAAAAAAAACCGATCGGAATATAATTTCAATGATATTTTATATACGATAGGCTTTCTTTCCCCCCGTTTAAATTCTCTATGGAATTGTTTTTTTTTTTTTTCACGTCACTCCCACGTCACGCCAATAATAATAAAAAAATAAGGGCGGTAATACGCTGGAGAACAAATTATCGAACGTAATAAATTATCGAATGAATATCATTTCCGCGATATTATCCCGTTCTAATTTTTTTTTTTTTATCAACGGTTAATTTTCAACCCCACTGGAAAAATAAGAAAAAATCAACCCTCTGGAAAAATAGTAGTAAAAAAAAAGAATTAAAACCTAACAAAACGCGATTCGATAAATCTTTTATTATTATTATTATTATTTTCCGATAAGTTAAATTTAACGGAAACGCTACTACAACTACTACTACTAAACTAGGAAATGCTTCGAGAGGGGGAGGGGGAAAATTGTAAAAGTTTTTCACGACGGGCCAGCATGATTCCAGATTTTTTTCAACAGAAAACGTCTTTAAGTTATTACTGGAACGCCCCAAAAAAAAAAATTCCATTCAAGTTTTATGTATTAAAGAACTCGTGTGTGAAAAATTAAACGTGGCTCATTTATTATTATTATCATTATTATCATTATTATTATTATTTTCGTAAATCTTTGGATGGATTATCTCAAGTCCCGGTTAACGTTTAAGAAAATAATAATAATAATAATAATTTTAATAAAATCCTAAATCATAAACATTGTTATTAAATACAGAAAAGTGAAAGATTATCTTTTTCCCATACTCTAGCAAAGTTTAAAATAATAATAATAATAATAATAATAATAATAATAATAATAATAATAATGATATTGATAAATTCATTTGTTTAATGTTTTCCAAATTCATTTTAAATAATGCCTAAATTTTCACCGTTTTTTTTTTAAATATGTTATTATTATCATTATGTTTGTTTATGTGAAAAAGTTTTTTAGAGTAAAGTTAAACACAAAAATGTCGTCGTGACGTCATGTTTTTTAAAATTTGCAAATTTGGTTATTTATTTATATATTTATTTTTTGTTTAATATCGAAAATTTGTTAACGAATCGATGACGTCATACGTAATTAAAATCAAATTATGATTTTTTTAAATAATTTATTCTATTAGTAAAACGAATCGATAATAATTTAGTTTTTTTTTTTTCGGTTTTCAATCTCGTAAGAATAATAAAATAATGATAATAATAATAATAATAAGGTAATAATAAAATCCTATTTTTTTTTTCTTCTTGACATTGATAAATTTTCCGGAAAAATCCAGGTGGAGTTTCTTATTTTTTCTTTTTCGCAAAATGCATCATTGGATTTATAACAATAACGAATTTAAAAAAAGAAAAAGAAAAACCAGAAACCCTTGAAAGATATATTGCTTTCCCCCCTCCCCCTGCCCCCCAAGAAAAGAAGTCAAAAGAATTTTTTCTTGTCCAAAATTTAATAAATTTGATAAAATATTTAACAACTGTACTATTTACATTTTAAATTTACATTTTAAATTTACATTTAAAAAAAAAAAAAAAACAAAAAATTTTCTTATTCGTGTAAATTATTTTCACGGTTGTAAAAAATTGCAACAAAAAAAAAAGAAAAATGTCCGACCTAAACCCGCATTTATAACATTTGCGGGTTATTTTAAATTAAAATTTTTTTATTTATTTATTGTTAAAACAATAAGAAACTTTTCGAAAATAACTAAAAACTACTCGAATCAAAAAAAACATTAACATTTTTCACCATTTTCCACACCATATTGAATAAATTTAAAAAATTAAAATAAAATAAAAAAAAAGGAAAATTGAATTTCCCCCTCCCCCCTCCTTTTCTCATTGTTTTTTTATTTACCGATTTTTCTTTTTTTTATTCGTTTTCAAAGAAATCTAAAAAATCTTATAGTAAATTGAAACTTAAAGAAAATTAAATGCAGCCTTAAAAAAAAAAAAAAAAACAATTGAACCAAAGAAATTCAAACATTAAATAAAAAAAATAAATAAATAAATTACATTTTCCAATTGTAAAATAATTTTATGAAAAGAAAATCAATCTTACATGAAAATTTTATTATTATTATTATTATTTTAATAAAGATTCCGTT
>NW_002987361.1:0-2198 GCF_000006295.1 Pediculus humanus corporis
AAAAAAATGATAATAATAATGATAATTATAAAATAAAAAATAAAACAAAAATAAAAAAAAAAAAAGAAAAAAAAAAATTTTTTTTTTTTCTTTTTCTTTTTTTTTCTACATTATAAAGACAAACAAACAAATTGAGCTTAACAACTTAAAAATATATTCATTCATTATTATTATTATTATTATTATTATTATTATTATTATTATTATTATTATTATTATTATTCATTCATTCATTAAATTTTTTAATTTATTTATTGATTATTATTATTATTATTATTATTATTTTCTACAATAATAAAATTTCGTGTAGTGTAGTGCCTTCGTTTTTTTTTCTTCTTTATTTATTTATTTATTAATATTTTTATTTATTTATTTTTTTAATAATCAATAAGTATTATTTTCCCCTCTTTTTCCCTTTAGTTGTTATCAATGGAATAATCATCATTATACACAGATTAAAAATCATTTTTTATTGTTTATTTATTTATTTATTTTTTACAATTTTATTTAAATAAAATTGTACTATTAACATTAATTTACCTTTTTTTTTAACGTGTATACATATATATATATATATATATATATATATATATATATATTTTGGCACTATATAACAAGGGTTGTAAAAATTTTTTTTCTTTTCACTTTATTTATAATAATTAAATTTAAGGTTATAAAATAATAATCAATAATAATTAATATTTTTTTAAACGATAATAATAATAATAATAATAATCGTGACATTTTATTTATTTATTTATTTATTATTATTATTAATATCATTTTTTTTTTTTTTTGATAACTATCATCATAATTAAAAATTTTATTATTTTTTTTTTATTACAATGATTTCTCAATTTTATTATGAATGAAAATATACATTTATTAAAATTACTATTTATTTATTTATTTTTTTGTTATAAGTAGGACTTATTAGCTTCACGGTCTTTTCTTATTTATTTATTTATTTATTATTATTATTAATTAATTAATATATATATATAATTTTAATTATTTATTTTGAGCATTAAAATTAATTTCTTTTTTACAAAAAAAAAAAAAAAAAAAACAATAGGCATAAATAACACCTTTTCATTTATTTATTTATTTTTGATAATAATAATAATTTATTCGATTAATGTATTTTTTTTTTTAATAATTATATAAATTATTATTATTATTTTATTTTTAATACTCAGTATCAAATTATAATTAATTTAAAAACTCAATCATCGTCATTTTTCTTTTTTCTTTTTTTTTTTTTTTAATTTCTATATATTCTATAATAACAAATTCTGCGTAATAATAATAATAATAATAATAATAATTATCAAAACTCTAAAAAGGGGTTTTATTATAATACGACACCAGACCATAAGCGTAGAAGTCCTAACCTTCTATTTAAATAACAATTATTACCAATAACAATAAATGTTTTAATAGGATAATTCTATTAGGGATTTTAGTGGCGAGCACGTTGGTACAGTGAAAACTTTTTATTTATTTATTTATTTATTTTTCATTTATTTATTTCGTGACAAAAAAAATAAAATAAAATAAAAAAAATTAGGCGATTGTTTATGGCGCTTATTAATTTTAAAAAACAAACAAAAAAACAAAACGATGAGGAAGATTATTTTCATTATTATTATTATAGCAATTTTTTTTTTGTTTTTTTTTTTCCCCCGTCTTTAATAAATAACAACAAATTTAATATAATAAATAACTTTTAATAATGTTTTTTATTTATTTATTTAAATAAATTATTTCCCTCGGTATATTTCAATAATTTTATCTTGATCAACGTAATCAAATATGTGAGGCGCGTCCATAATAATACCTACGGTACCAGCTGTTGTTACTATAAAGAATATAAACAACTGGAGTCTGTCTATGACCATTGCTACGTATTTCCAGTCTTCTCGTATCTGTAATAATAATAATAATAATAATAATAATAATAGTAATAAATTTATTAATTATTAAATTTGTAAGTTTAGAGAGTGAAATACATGTGAGATTTATATTTTAAAAAAAAATGTCTGATGGTTTGTTTTCCGGATTAAAATAAAAAAAATTTTTAACTTTAGATAAAAAAAAAAAAGGAAAAAAGGAAAATTTTCTCGGTAGGATTGAAAAAAAAGGAAAAATCAAAAGTTGGAAAAAAAAATCGTTTTTTTTTTTTTTTTTTTTTTTTT
>NW_002987361.1:2842-8718 GCF_000006295.1 Pediculus humanus corporis
AAAAAAAAAAAAAAAAAGGAAAATTTTTAAATTTGGAACATAACGATTTTCCTTTTATTTTTTTTTGATATTATTATGCAATGACGTCATGTTGGGTTGAAAAAAAAAATTAATGATAATTTTAGTATTTGTTTAGATTAAATAGTTAGGCCCCCTTAAATCTCATCAAAAAAAAAAAATGAATAACGAGGGTTTTTTTTTTGTAAAATAAGAAAGGTAAAGAGGAATGCAAAAGACATGAGTGGCGAAAGGCCGCACCCCTCTTGCATTGATCTTCATTGTAAGTTTTTGAGTCCCTTGGGAGAGCGCAAGAGAAAGGGACCACCAAGCCTGCGCTTATAAAAAAAAAAAAAAATTTTCCGCGTGTGCATGATTCCATGGATAGTGCTGCACTATGTTTTCATCTCCCTTCCCTTCATCCTCTCCCCCTCTATCTCTATCTCTCTCCCACCCTTCTCCACCTGTATCTTTGGTTTTTTTTATTGATAATGACGACGTATAATAATATTTTTTCTCCACGATAATGGTAAATTTATTTAAAAATAATTTTTCTCCCTTAAAATAGTAAAAAAATTTTTTTTCCCCTCTTTTTGCAAAATGGGGTTACATCATTTATGCGACGATTATATAAAAAAATTAAAATTCTATTTAACCGGTTTGTTAACCGCCAAAATTTTCCTGCGTGCGCAAATAAAAAGAAAAACAAATTTTATTATTATTATTATTTCTTTTTCTTTGTATAAAAATATCGTCCCCCCCCCTCATCGTATCCGTCAATTTTAATAAATAAAATAAACCACGTATTTGTTTTCAAAAAAAAGAAAAGAAAAAATTCTAAATTCGAAGAATTTCGAAAAAAAAAAAAAAACGTTTTCTAAAAGGAAAAGCTGTAAATTATGTTAGTATAAAATAAAACAAAGGAAGTTAAGTGGGAAGTTGGAAAGTGAAGTTTTATATATATAAAAAAAATTTCTCACCATTTTAAGTTTTTGTGCGGTTTAAATTAAAATTTTACTCTCCTTTTTTTTTTTTTTATATATTTGAATTCTAAAGTGTATGTTATAATTTTACATTTTCAACCATATGGTACAACATGCCAGAGTAGAATTTTAAACAGAGAGAGAGAGAGAAAGAAAACCAAAAAAAGGTGAGAAAAGTCAAAGATGAATATCGAAGAAAAAAGAAAAAACTCTTTCTTCGATCCTTTTAAAAAAAAAAAAAAACGAATTCATGATAGTTTTAGATGTGATGCAATGTTAAAAAGTAATTGAGACTTAAAGAAAAAAAAAAAAGCTTTTTGGGTAAAAATCAATTTAAAAACAGAAATTTCCTTTTAAAAAAAAAGGTTGTCGATTATGACCCCTTTAATAAAATATTTTAAAACGTTTTTTTTTTTTTTTTTCGTAAGTGTGTGAGTGTGTGTTTGTTTAAAATGCTTTTATTAAAATTTAATTTCTTTATGAATATTTCAAATGTTGGTTTACTTGTAAATATATTTCTAATGTACAGTTTCGAACGGAAAATGTTGTAATCGTTAAGTATTTAAAAAAAAATTATAATAAAATGGCCCTCCCCCCCCCCGTGGAAAAAATAATTATGTGTCCTTTACCTGAATGTACTGATCTTCGTTTCGTAAATGTTCTGCAATAAACTCAACAGCTTCCGTCGCTTTCGAAGCTTCCGGTGATAACAGTAGCGAATCTGAACTTTCGCTTTCACGTCGTCCACCGCCTCCAATTTCAGTGCTTGATTTCCGATTAATTTTACAATTGGGATGATGAAGATCTGACAATTCCAAAACCTCGACTTTAGCACGAGGTTGGAAATGCTTTGGAAGCTCGCCGGGTGATCCGTAAGAATGAGGCGGAGCACTCATACCCGGCATTTCCATCATCCAACGCAATCTAGTCTTTTTCGGTCGTTTCATAAAAAGTATAGTCGGCAAATAATAGAGGAAGACGGCACGAATCCAAGGCGGCATTCGATGGGTTCGAGGCCCCCTGAAATTCCAGTTAATGATGATAACGGTCACCAATATTGATACGGTGTTCATAATAAACGTGAACAAAAGGTACTTTGCGATGAGCGGTAGGACGAGCGAGGTGGGCGGAAGAATTTTGGAAACAAGCAGGAGGAACACGACCAGCGAGAGCAAAATGCTGATTCCCAATGTCACTTTTTCACCTGCTTCTGCAGGGAGATAAAAAACGAGTACGCAAAGAAACGAAATAAGCACCGTTGGCAGTATCAAGTTCACCGTGTAAAAAAGTGTTTTTCGTCGAATTATTATATAAAATGTTATATCCGTTTCTGTGGGAGCACTGCCATTATATATATTGAGGTAGGCCGGCACTTCGATTATGTCCCACGTACCCGACTTCCAATAGTCGGACAAATCGACAAAGTTTTTGTTATTGTACAGCGCTAAGGACACTTGGTCTCCATTAAAAGTCCACGATCCAAACTTCATTATGCAAGTTTGTTGATCGAAGGGAAAATACGTCACATCAATCGTACATGAACTCTAAAAACGAAAAAATTTATCAAATTTTTATCAAATTAATTTAATTTTTCTTTTATTTAAAAGAAAATCGATAAATAATTATCTTACTTGATAAATGGCAGGAGGAACCCACAGCACTTCTCCATTTGGATAAATAAGTACATTTGATTTGTATCGTACCTCGTAATTTCCATCAGCACTATTAAAAAAAAAAAGAAAATTTTTAACCGACCATATGATAATTCCAACATTTTGTTTTTCCACCTAAAATTTTTTTTTAATAATTTATAACGCGATATTTTAAACAAAATTTTTTTTTACATTGTTTTTTTTTTTTTTTCATCAAACTAATTTAAACGTGTAATAATAAAATTTATTATTATAATTATTATATTTTATATATTATTATTATTATCATTAACAATATTCAAAAGTTTTAAAAAAAAAATTTTTCTTTTTTTTTTGGTATAAAAAAAAATCGTGTCGTAAATTTTTTAACAAAAAAAAAAAACCATATTGCGATCTTAAAACTTTATAATTACTTTTATTTACTGACTTAAAATGTAAAATAATAATAATAATAATAATAATTTAAATGCTACTAAATATTTTTATTTTTATTTTTCCAAAACAATAATTTAATTATTTAAAATATGCAACAAAAAATAAATAAATAAATAAATAGTATTATTGGTGGGGGGGGGGGAGTTTAAACAACAACAACTATCATTATTAAATAAACTTTAAAGTGGTTTTTGAATAATGATATAAAAAAGGGAGGGGAGGGGGGAGTAAAAAAAAAAAAGTTTAAACAGAAACAAATCAAGTTATACAGAGAATAAAATCAAGTATCTATCAAAATTTGGAATCATTTTTAAAATTAGATTAAAGAAGCTTTTTGTCTTAAAACTTGGTAAAACTTATTTTTTACTAATTGAATTGCCTTTCAAATTTCTCCCCATTATTATTATTATTATTACTATTATCATCATCATTATTAAATTCGACTTTGTATAAATATTTATATCGAAAAAGGTTAAATTTTATATAAAAGCCATTTTTTTAGTAATTACCTGACCAAAAAAAAATAAAAATCTCTTAAACGAGTGTTAATTTTTTTTTTTAAATTTAGATTACAGGTTAGATACCTGAATACCTCCTCCTTTTTATAAAGGGGGGCGGAGTGTTGTCTGACGTTTTTAAGGCGTGTAAGAAAAAATAATAGTTACTATTATTTCGATCATTCGGTTTCAATATTTTCTTTTAACAAGTCTGAAACTTTTTTGTTTTTATTCTAGAACATTCTAAAATTTTCTTATCTCGTTTTTATTAATTCTGAACAAAAAAAAAAAAAGTAAACAAAGGCTGAAGAATATTTAAGAAGTTTTAAAGGTAGGAATTTATTGGAGTTTGTGTCGGCGACACAAGTTGGTGAGTTAATTTTACTCTCTTTTGATAAATTGCCTGAGGGTTTGTTGTGTTAAATTGTTCAGACAAATTTTAATTTAAATTCGAGTCGGTATATATATATTTAAATCTTTGTACCTAACCTAGGATTTCATGAACCTTTTCGTAAAAAATTCCAACAGCGACGCGATCTTTGATATAAATTTTTTTTTTTTCCGTCGTACAGGAAAACAACTAACCGACATTTTTTTTTTTTTTTTTAAATTTCACTCTAGACGATAAACTTCCGCCATTTTATTTTTTTAGGCAATACGTAGGAAAAATTTTCAAAAATTATATTTTCAGTGACAAAAGTGAATCCGATTCGAATTCTATGGTCAAACCTCATCATGCGGAAATTTAAATTTTCAATAAATTGAAATTTCTCAAAATTACACAAGAGAAAACAAAATTTTATCAACAAAATTCTATTATTATTATTATTATTATTATTATTATTATTATAACTTCCTATCAGAAATCGTAAAATTCAATTTACGCCACGTTCCCGTTATAAACTCTAAGGATTTTATAGTTTTAAAACAGTGGCTTTTCTCCTTCCCCTCCTTTTTCCTCCCCCCTCAACAATTTTTTTTTTTTTTAAACATTAAGAACAATATTTAACGTTTTCTCTCAATTATTCTCGATCATTCGATTGCAACATTTATTTTAAGATTATAAAAATTGATTTAAAAAACTTTATTAATCTATGGAATCGTACTTTTCGAACGTTTTCATACTTCTACGTTTTTTTACTCTAAGACGAAAAACTGCAAAAAAAAATTCAAAGTGAAAAATTTATTTCCGAGATGGAAAAATTGTATTATTATTATTATTTTTACTTTTTTTAGTTAATAATAAGGTTAATAATTTTATTTAGGGTTAATAATAAGTAATTACGTTCGATGTGCATATAAAAAATTTTTTATTAACGTACGTACTTATTAAATAAAACTATATCCGGTTTCCAAACTTTATCCGGCGGCAGTCTAAGGACCCCAATGCCCCCGTAGTCAGCTTCATCCCACTGTAGTTGGTAATCGCTCCAGACCTAAACAAAATTTATTTTTCCTTTTAAATTTAAATTTAAATTAAATTTTTAATTAATAATTTTTATTTTTTGAGTCACTTACCAATCGAAGCCAAACGTTTGACTTCATTATTTGATTTTTTTCATTCTGTAAACAAAAAAACATAAGTAAATAAATAAATTTTTTGTTTAAGGAAAACACAAACGTAATTGAGAGTTCTGGAAAAATACGCAACGTAAATTAATAATAAAATTTAAAATCTTTTTAAAAAGGGCGTTAACGTATACAGTTTATTTATATTGTTACTCGTCGTCAATAATTACCAAAAAAGGTCAAAAGGTTATTATTTAATTTTAAAATTACGTAATACACGGGGTGCAAACGAACAATGATGCAAACAACAACAGTTTCGGGTAACAATAACGAATTAAATAACGATGAGAATTTTATTTTTTTAAAATTATAAATATTATTATTATTACTATTATTATTATTATTATTATTATTATTATTATTATTATAAATGTAATTTTTTTTAATTTTCGAGTGCCTTCATTATTACTTGAAACTTTATTAAATTCAAAAGAAGACTCGTTCGTTTTTAATTAAAAGTTTTGTTTAAATTTAAATCTTAAAAGTTACAAAGGAAAAAAAAATTGTTTTTTATTTTTATTTATTTATCATTATTATCATCATCATCATTATTATTATTATTATTTTTCAAGGGAATTTTTATTGGAAAGGATATAAAAATCAAATTTCTAATTTTTTGTTGCATTAAAAAAGGTTTAAAAAGGTAAAAAAAAAAAAAATGTTTTTAAAATGTAATTTGTAAGTAATCCTTTTCGGTCAATTTTTTTTCTAAACAACGGAAACTTTAATTATTATTATTATTA
>NW_002987361.1:9000-15671 GCF_000006295.1 Pediculus humanus corporis
ATTATTATTATTATTATTATTATTATTATTATTATTATTATTATTATTATTATTATTATTATTATTATTATTATTATTATTATTATTATTATTATTATTATTATTATTATTATTATTATTATTATTATTATTATTATTATTATTATTATTATTATTATTATTGGTTTTTTTGTTATAAATAAAAATTTTTCTCACGAATTATTTTATTTTATCAGAATTTTAAAATACACACAAATCTCGGTTCGGTGAGAAGAGAAAGAGAAAGAGAGAGAGGGGGGGAGAAATACAAAACTTTTTTTTTTTTTTCGCGACACGATCGTTTTAATAATGAGTAGGAGGAGTAGGAGGAGAAGGAGGAGGAGAGTTGAAAAACGCGTTTAAAATTTTTTTTTTGTCGAAATGTTTAAAAACGTTTGTTGTAGTTAGTAGTTTATCTAGTTTTGAATTAAACCGCAAACTTTTGTGAAACAAAACAATGCATAATAATCACATTTTGTAAAACGTTTAAATAACTCGCGACGTTGTTTTCATTGTTAAAAAAACGAGAGAGAAAATTTTTTTTAGTTGGAAAAAATTAAAATAAAATAAAATAAAATAAACAAACGTAAATTAATAATTAAACGAAGCGAAACAAACTAAATTCTTTCGCATTAACATCACCAGTAGTGATAACGCGTAGTACAAAACACAAAATTTATTAATAATAACCCTCGGTTAATATTTGATAAGGCTTATCAATAAAATCATTTATAATAATAATAAAAAAAAAAATTTATGTCAAATCCATTTAAATGAATTTTATTTAACTTTATACGTTTACATAATTTACGGTTTGTTTATTTATTTATTTATATCAAAAAAAATATATTTCTAACGCGCATGCGCATTAACGCTCTCACGTAAAACGTACGGAAATTGATTAAAAAATTCATAAAGATTTTTTTTTATACAACCGGTTGTTTTTTTATACAATCACAAAAAAATGGTGACGATTTTTTTTTTTTTTTAAAACATTCAATTTCTCATACTCTTTACACGTAAAAAGAAATGCTTTTTACCTGTGTTATTTTTTTATATTTAACGTTTTTCCCTTCGCCTTCTCCGCCATTTTTTTTTTTCAACATAAACTCTTCGAATAAATATTTATTTATTTATTTTATTCACGAGCTTGTGCAGTAGTTTTTTCTCGGAAAATTATTAAAAAATTATTGATATTTCTGAGTGAGATATTATTTTAAATAAATAAAAATTTTTTCTTAAGTGGATAAATAAAAAATGATGGATTAATAACCCTCTTTTGAATATACGTTCATATTTTTGTAACAAAACAAACAAACAAACATATTTTCTATTTTTAAAAAGCTGTCGTCAAATGTTTCCGCCCTTTTCTCTCCCCTCCCCTCCTTCCCCTTACAAATTTTTTGTATTTTTAAACGTTTGATAAAAACCTCGCGAATTTATTATTATTATTAATAAGTTTTTTTTTTTTTAATAAAAAATTTCAATATATATATAATTATATAAAGGAAATGTTAATGGAAACAAGAGAGAGAGAGAAAGAGAGAGAGAGAGAGAGAGAGAGAGAGAGAGAGAGATAGGATAGTGAAAAAACGTGTCACTCACTCACTCACTCACTCATTCGCTACATAATAATACATTAAAAAAAAAATTTTAAATAATAATAATAAAAAAACTGATAAAAAAATAAAAACAAAGAGGATTTTTTTTGCTGTTGTTGCTGTTGTTGTATTACAACATATTTAACTTTTTTTTTTTGTTTTTATTTAAAAAAAAAAAAAAACTAAAATGAGGAAGTCAAGCTTTTCTTTTTTTTTTGTACTTTATGCCTAGAGCTATACGCAGTCGGAAACCATTCAATTTTGAAAAAAGCTTTAATGATATATATATATATATATATATATATATATATATATATATATATATATATATATATATATATATAATCAAAGAGAAAGAGAAAATTTTTTTTATATATATAAAAAAAAAAAGTATTCAACGTGTTAAATATATATATATATATACATTTTCAAATTAAAAGTAACCTAAAACAAGATCGAATGAAACACACGGAGAAAGAGAAAGAGAAAGAGAGAGAGAGAGAGAGAGAATTTGAAAAAAAAAACTAAAACTTGCAAAATCAAAAAGAAAACACGGGGGGTCGATGTATAAAAAAAAAAAAAGAGAAAGATGACAGATAGTCGAAACGTATAGATATAAAGTGGTGTAATAGAGAAAGAAAGAGAGAGAGAGAGAGATAAACGCAGTATATATGTATAAAGAATTCAGAGAGAGAAAATATATTAAATTATATTAACCGCCGCTTCTTGAACGTTAGTTAACTAATAATTTAAATCAAAACTGAGTGCTTTCATTTACTTTTCCTTATCTTTTTGCCCTTTTATACAATCCCTTTCAGCTCTTTTATTATTTCATATATTTATTTTGTAAATTCGCACGCGCACGCACGCACACACGCACAAGCACGCACGCACGCACACGCACACTCGCACGCACACGCACACTCGCACGACCCCGAAACTTTTCGAAAAAGGCTTAACCAGCGAGAAAAAAAAAATTACTAACATTATTTTTTATTATTTTATTATTATTATTATTATTATTATTATTACCATCCCTTCATTTTTTTTTTTTACGTGGCTAAACAAAAATGTATTAATGCGGGGAAGCGGTGGAGAACGGGAGGAAAAGGGAAGCGGAAGGTGGAGAGGGATACTGAAAAAAAACAAAATTTTCTTTTTTTCACTTTTTTTTTTTGTTTGTTGTTGTTTGTTTGTTTTTTTGTCGCAGTTTTTCAAACTTTTTAATAATCTACAGAAAAAAAAATTTATTTACATAATGTAATTTAAAAAAAAAAAAAACCTTTATTAATTCCAAGAGCTACCCGAAAATAAATTAATAATAATAATAATAAGGATGAATGGTAGGGAACGTCTAAATTTATTTATTTATATAAAACAATAAAAATTTTACGAAGGGGTTTTTTATAAAAGGGAAGGGAAAAGGGGAGAGGGGAGAACAAAAAAAATTAAAACCTATTAAATAAATTTTTCGTCGCGCAATTTTTTTTTTTTTTTTTAACTTAAGCACATTTAAAATTTTTCCTACCTGGAAAATAAATAAAAAAAAAAAAATTTTTTTGTTTTTTTCCCGATATTAATTTTGACGTAAAAAAAAAAAAATTAAATTTTTTTAAAAAATCCTTTTACACGGTGGCCATTTTTTTTTTATACACTCTATGGGGTTTTTGTTTTTAACCCTTACAAAAATATTTACCGTTTGAATTCGAGAAATTTTTTTTTATGAAAAAAGACACGATGAAAAAAAAAAAAGTTTTTTTTAACGTGGAAAAATTTCGTTGTTTTTTTTTTGTTTTTTTGCCTCTCCCCTCCCCTTCCCTTCCCTCTCTCCCTTCCCCCTCTTTCTCTTTTTACATCTTTTCCACAGCTTTGTTTTCTACCCCTTCCCTCTCTTACTCTTTTCTTCTTCGAAAAAAGCAAAAAAAAAAAAAAAAACAAAAATATTTTTATTTCTCATCCGCCATACTTTTTTATTTTATTTGTCGTCCTCGAATTTAAATTCGAAAAAAAAAATAATGAAAAAATTTACGGATCATGCGTAGTAAAGTAAAAAAAAAAAAAAAAAAAAAAAAAAAAAGAAAATTTTTTTTAAATTGGTCCAGACAATCGAATAAGTATTTTTTAGAGATTATTTCTTTGAATTATCTCTTTGTACAAAAAAATTTTTTGGTTTTCTTTTTCCTTATTTTTTTTTTCTTCGATGATTTTTTTACGATAAAAAAAAAAAAATTGAAAAAATATTTTCTTTAATAATTTTGACTCGGAAAATCCTTTAAAAAAATTTTTTTTTTTTTTTTTGTTATCTTTTCAAGGAAAAAAATAAAATAAAAAAATCTCCGCAGAAGCTTCTGGTCTTAAATCTTTTCAATATATTCTTATTATGTGACTTTCTAAAACACAAAATTTTCCAGACTTCATTTTTGACGTTTCAAATTTTCCTTCTTTTTTTCTTTCTTTCCTTTTTTTCTATTTAATTTTTTTCCGTTTGTTTGTTTGTTTTCGTCTCCCTATTTCTCTTATTACTTTTTTTTTGAATAATTTCCTTGACCAAAATTTTAATAGTTTTTTCTTCTTTCTTTAAAAGCTTTATTTTTGAAAAACATTTTTTTTTTTTTCGTTTTAAATATAAAAAAGAATAAAACTTTTCATTATTATTATTATTATTATTAATCCGACGTGGAAAATTCGGTTTGGAAAACCAAAAGAAAAATTAAAATTCACTTTTTGAATTCTGTCAATTTTTTTTTTTTGTTTTAACTTTTGAAGAATTTTCACCGTTGATTTTAAATAATAAAATTAATAATAATAATAATCAATTTCCAATCGTTTATTTTTTAAGAACAAAACATCAAATTAAATAACATTTCGTTATAAAATATATTTTCACTAATCAAAACCGAACAAAATTTTCATTTACCCAACTTCCTGTCAAAAAAAATTTTCTTTTTATTTTACACTTTCTATTAAAATTTATTTTAACGTTTTTACACCGTCGCCGTTAATTTAAATTCTTTTAATAAAACATAGTTTTAGTTAGAGTAAGGGGTTAAAGGTTACCGTAAAAAAAAAAATTATTCACTAACGTAATATTCAAAAATGAAAAAAAAGGTTTTTTTTTTTTTTTTAAAAAAATATAAATTAACATTTAAAATTTTAAGGTTTTTAATTTTTTTTTTTTTTTTAAAAAAAAAAAGAAAATCTAAAGTTTCAAACTTATAATAAAAAGAAAAAAGGGGTTTTTTTTTTTTTCCAAAAAAAAAAAAAAAAAAAAGTAAGCAAAAAAAGAAAAAAAAGAAAAAAAAATGAAAAAAAAAAAAAAAAAGTTAAAAAGCAGGGATTAGAATTTTACAAAAAAAAAAAAAAAAAATCAACCCCAGCAATTACAGTAAAAGCTCTTTTCTTTTTTATTTTATTATTATTTTTTAAGCTCGAGATTAAAAAACGTCTACGAAAAATAAAAAAAAAAAAATCCAAGAAGGATTCCCGTATGAAGGTTTCGTTCGGCCTTTTCAAAAAAAACAACTCGGGAGAGTATTAACGAATTGAAAAATAAAACAAAAACAAAAAAAAAAAAACAGAAAAACAATGAAAAAAAAATATTTAAAAATTAAACTGGAAGTAAAAATTTCTTGTTAAAGAAAATAATTTCCCACAAGTTTCTTTTTTACTATTATTTACTATTTAGTGATTTTTGTTTTTTTAAAAGCTTTTCGTGGGTATCAAATACAAAAAAGAAGAAAAAACTGTTCTGCACATAAGATAAACATAATCGTTAATTTTTTAAAATAACCGATATCGAAAAAAATTAAAAAAAACCGTTTTTAATTATAAGATAAACATAATTGATAAATGTTTTTTAATTATTGATGATAATTCTCTTTAAATTTTTTCTTAAACCGGTACCGAATACAAAAAAGTAGAAAAAAAAACTTATATGTTCGTAAGATAAACATAATTGTTAAGATTTTTTTAATAACCAATATCAGATACAGAAAACAAAAAAAAACTGTTATACTCGTAAGATAAGCATAATCGTGAATATTTTTTTAATTCATGATAATAATTTTTATTTACATCGGTACCAAATAGAAAAAAAGAAGAAAAAAGTGTTACGTTCGTAAGATAAACATAAGCGTTACAAATTTTTTTATAATAATATTGGTATCAAGTACAAAAAAAAGAAGAAAAAAAGAGTTACGTTCGTAAGGTAAACATAATTTTTAAAATTTTTTTTATAATTAGTATCAAATACAAAAAAGAAGAAAAAAGTGTTACGTACGTAAGATAAACATAATCGTTACAAATTTTTTTAATAACCGGTATCAAATACAATTACAAAAAACAAATAAAATCCTATTATATTCGTAAGATAAACATAATCGTTACAGATTTTTTTTGTATAATGATGATAATTTTATTTCTTAAAATTTTTCTTAACACCGGTACCGAATACGAATAAAGATTAAAAAACCTGTTTAATTCATAAGATAAACATTATCGTTAAAATTCTTTTTAAAATAAAATGATGATATTAATTTTCTTTCTTTAAATTTCTCTTTATTAAAAAAATATACTTTTTTTTTTTTTTTTTTTTTTTTTTTTTTTTACTAATTAAATCTTAAATTTAAAAAATTTTTTTTTGTTGTTTTAAAGGAAACAACGAATAAAATAAAAAAGCAGAAGATTAATAATAATAATAATAATAATAATAATAATAATTTAAAGAAGGGTCTTCTTCTTCTTCTTCCATCGTAAAATTTTTCAAAAAAAAAAAAAAAGGGATAAAAGCAAAATGTAATAAATTTATTAAATAATAATAATAATAATAATAATAATAATAAAATTTTGAAATACTTGAAAATAATAAAACGACGGTGACACGTTTTACAAATCAAACTTTTGTCCATTTTGTAAAATTTATTATTTATATTTAAAAAATTTAAAATTAAACTAAGTCTTCACACAAATCCGGGGACTCGAATGATTTAAATATAAATTTTTTAAAATCATTTTTCATTTAACATAAAAATAAAATAAAATTGTTTAAATATT
>NW_002987361.1:16148-17416 GCF_000006295.1 Pediculus humanus corporis
AATTTATTTAATTATGTATATTTATATGAAATATACGTTGATGATATAACAGTGTTGTTATTATTATTATTATGTAAATTAAAAAAGGTGAGAAAAAAAATGTTTTTTTTTTTTTTTTTTTTTTTTTATTATTAAATTGTGGTTTTCTTTCAATCACATTTACCAATTTAAAATCGATGAACCTTTTTAACCTTTTAATGAACCTTTCAACGAACGAATAAAAACTTTTTTTTTCTTTTTATTATTATTATTATTATTATTATTATTATTATTATTATTATTATTATTGTTAATTAATTTAATAACGTTTAAAAAGAATTTGTTTAGTTGTTTGGGTGTGGGTGTGCGTGGTGATTTTAAAACAATTTATTCGTTAACTAAATGATTTTATTTTATTTAATTAAATAAATAATAATTTGAGAGAGAAAAAAAGTCTGAACAAAACGACTCGATCCGTTAAAGAATTTTTCTTTCAATTATTAACGACGTTTATATTACAATTTTAAAAAAAATTCAAAATGGCGTCTTTATTAGTGTCGTATTTTTCAATTAACAAAAACAAACATTTATATGTATAAAAAACCTTTTTTCGCCATGATTATTTTTAATAGTTTAGTAAAAAAAAAAAAAAATTATTTTTCGCAGAGCAAAACGGAAAAATTCGTGCTTTTGAGATATTAAACAAACGAAAAGAAATTTAAATAGACAAAAGATTGCATAAGCTAAACAAAAGATTTAATATTATTTTATTTTATCCATTCTACTACTGAAAAACCTTTGGAAAATTATTTAAATTTCTGGATTATAAGCTCTGACTGGAACACAACACACAAACGAAAAACATTTTAATAAAAATTTAATTTTTTTATTTTATTAATAAAATATATATATATATATACATAAACAATTTATTTGTTTATTAATAACAATAAAAAAAAAAAAACTTTGATTGTTTTTGTTTTTAACAAAAAAAATTTATTATTATTATTTTTTTTTATATAATTTAAATGGATCTACATTTTTATAAAAAAAAAAAGAAGCAATAACGGCCATCTTTTTTTTTTCTCTCTTAAATTCATGGTTTTCAATGGCTTATAAAATAAAAAATATATAAAAAAAATACGGAATATTTTTATTGGTAGAACTTTTTTTTTTTGAAAGCCTTAAGGCAATATTTTTTTTTTTATAAAAACCTTCCATGAGTTTTTTTTTTCTCCATAATTTAAAACAATAATGGTTTTTTTTTTAAAAAAAAGTCTAATTTTAAA
>NW_002987361.1:18329-19461 GCF_000006295.1 Pediculus humanus corporis
CAAGTTTTAAAAGTTTTTTTTTTTTTTAAAGGGTTTGGAATATTTAGTAAATTTATTGTGATTGTATGTTTGTTTTTGTGACAAGGCTCAATGAACTTTAATTATCAAATACTCACCACGTTTATCAGTTGGACGAATGCAAGACCGAACCGAACATCAACTGTTTGTGTCATATTTTGCACTGGGCGGATGAGCTTGTTGTAGCCACGGAATAAATCCCGAACAAGCCGCTCTTCGTCTTCCGAGCATCTGCCTGTAAAAAGAGTTAAGAGTTAAAAGGAAGGCGTATTAAAAGAAAACTCTTTAAATAAAAAAATGGCGGCGTGTTTTTTTTTACATAAACAAAAATCTCATCGATTTAAAATATTTTTTTTTTTTTATTTATAATAATAAATATATTTTAGATATTTTAAAAAAAAAAACGGTAATTGTTCTCTTTGGCTTTATATAAATAAAAAAATCCCTGATAAAATTGATAAAAACAATAAAGAACCGTGAAAAATGTTACTCGTTTTATCTCTCTATTGAGTCTTTCACAAAAAAAAAAAAAATCTTTTTAACGATCTTTCTAAAAAAGGAGGGAAATCCAAATTTATTTGCCTTTTTTCCCTTAAAAAAAAAATTTAATTCAACTAAACCATAAATTTAAGGTTTTCTAACCCGGGTTTTTCGCAAAAAGAAAAAAAACTTACGACAACAATAACAACAACAACAAAAAAGTTTTTCTTTTTTTTTTTTTTTTTTCCTTTCACATCGATTAATCTCATTTTATTTTATTTCCCCGCCCCACCCCCTCCCCCCGTAATTTTTGTTGCGTTTTTAGTTAGTTTGCATAAAAATATATAAAATGAACTGAATATTGTTGACCTAATTAACTTAACATTATTCTCATGGGATAATAAAATTGTTTTAAATGTTTGTTGGTAAGAAAAAGATACAAATTATTCTCTCTCTCTCTCTGTGTGTGTGTGTGCGTGTTTGTTTGTTTGTTCGGGTGAGAGAAAATTTTTTTTTTAAAATTTAACTGCAACAAAGGTTATAATAAATCAATGACTTAAATAACTAACTTTGATAAGACACTTTATTTCATTTGAAAAAATTATTATTATTATTATTATTATTATTATTATTA
>NW_002987361.1:19606-21531 GCF_000006295.1 Pediculus humanus corporis
ACAGGGAGGGATTGGAATAAAAAAAGGAAAAAAAAGAGATTAGCATTTAAATACATGGGGGTACTCGGTTTGCTAACCAAGACAAAAACAAAAACTTTATTACACTCGTAAAAAAAAAGAGAGAGAGAGAGAGAGAAAGAGTCGGTTCCCTCGGAAAAACTAGGGAAAAATTAACAAACAAAATAAAAGTCATTTGAATTGTATTGTGTTTGTGCTTGTGTTTGTGTTTGTTTGAATTTGTAAAAATAAAAATAAAAAAAGAGTCACGACCATAATAATTCCACGCATAATACACGTCGTCGAAATAAAAAAAAAAAATTTTTTTTGAATTATATTAAAACGGTTGTAGCTGTAGTTGTTTGTTCGTTTGTTGTTGTTGTTTGTTTACCAATTTTACACCGACTACATGTAAATATTTTATTAATTATTGATGACGAAAATGTTTTTGGTATAAAATAATTTTTTTTTTTTTTGTTTATCATCAACTGAGAGGAATTCGTCGTTTTATTTATTTATTTATTTAAAATTTTAAATATAAATAAATAAATAAATAAATGTATATATTAATCCATTTATTATTATTATTATTATTATTATTATTATTATTATTATTATTATTATTATTACAATGTAAATATTTAATAAAATAAAATTTAAACGGAGATTAAAAAGGTAAAACGACGACGACGACGGCGACGCCATTTTGAATACAAATCGTGAGACGACCGCCGATACGCGCGTATTTTATTTATTTATTTAAAAAAAAATTTATATTAATAATAATAATAATAATAATAATAATAATAATGATATGTATGGGAAGCGGATGTAATAATACGATATTAACTGCACATGCATATTGTAATAAATTAAAATTTTTTTTTTTTTATTATCATTATTTAGAAAATTATTGACGAAACGTTGGAGATGGGGGGTTGGCGGCGAAAAGTGGGGTGGTGGTGGTGGGGGCGTGAAAAAATATTTATAATATTTTACATCTGCATAACATTATTCAATTGAATAAAAGCTATTATTATTATTAATATTAAAAGCTTTGATTAATTAAAAATTTTTAGTAATTTTGATAATTTTATTTATTACGTCGACGTGAAATATTTTCTTAATGCGGATATACATTTTTTGTTTTTTTGTTTCAACTTTTGTAAATTGTTTAAATCGTATTTACAATATTGACTTGACCTTTTGGGGGAGGGGAAAAAAAAACTCAATTGAAAATGTCGCGATGATGACGTCAACGATGACGTTTTCTTTTAAAATTTTTCACCTTTTTCGATGATGAATCCGATAAAAAAATTTTTATTTTAAGGGAGGGGAGGGAAAAAAAGTAAAAGCGACAAAGGAACGAAGGGGGGGAGGGTCAAAAAAAATTTTTTTTATTTTGCACGATAAAATAATAATAATAATAATAATGACAACAAATTTTTTTTTTTTTTTACTATTAATAATTGAAACGCCGTTATTGGGTTACTTCGTATTTAAAAAAAAACGAAGGAAAAGAAAGGAAGAGAAAGAGAGAGAGAGAGAGAGAGAAAAACATTATTAAATTTATAAAAAATAAAAATGAATAAATAAAAAATATAAAAAAAAAAAAAAAGAAAACGGGAAATCAAAGGAAAAATAAAAAGGAAGAGTCAATAGTCTTCAATTACTTTTTCACCTTTTTTCATTTCCTTAAGGAAATTCTTGGAAAGAAAAATCTTTCGTTGAATTTATTTCACTCATGAAAAAATACATTTGTTGTTTATTGGTAAAAAAAAAAAAAAAAAAAAAAAAAACAATTTCTTATTTACGGTAAAATTGAAAAAAAAAAAAAAAATTTTCTTTCTGCTTTTTTTTTCCATCATTATTATTATTATTATTATTATTTCCTTCTTTCTTTCTTTCTTTCCTTTTTTTCCTTTTTT
>NW_002987361.1:21551-23112 GCF_000006295.1 Pediculus humanus corporis
TTTTTGTACGTAATAAAATTATTTAAAAAAAAAAAAGAAGAGGAATCGAAAAGAATAAAATTTTAAAAGCATATTATATGTATATAAAGAAAACCGGAAACGAAAATACTTGATGCGATTAAATTAAGTTTTTGTTTTGTTTGTTGCCGTGGTTTTTGTTGTTGTTGTTAAATGGTATTTAAATACGTTACATGTTTAAATTAAATTAAATGCGATTTATTTATTTTTTTTTTTTGAAATTGTTTTAATAATAATAATAATAATTTTATTATTTCATGTATGATTTTAAGTATGATAAGAATTAAAAATTTGTTCAGAAGCGTTGGAAATTCTAGAAAAATTCTTTTGTTTGATTTCAGGTACCTACGACGATATGATACCTCTACGGGGGGCAAAAATTTATACAAAAATTTTTTTCTTCTTTTTCTTTCCACCCGGAAAAAAAAAAAAAATTTTACGACGAAAATAATTTCGGGGGAAAATTACAAATTCGAACTTACGTATAAAACCGCACGATTTCAACCGCAAAATGCCTTTATTATTATTATTATTATTATTATTATTATTATTCGAGTGGTAAATAATTAAAAAAAAGAAGATTAAAAAATCAAAATGAATCGAAACATTTTTTTTTTTCGGGAGGGGAGAGAAGGATGGAGGAAGATGCAGAGGAGGGAAGAAGGAAAATTACACTTACTTTTAAAATACTTTTTTTTTTATGTTTTGCCCCCTCCCCCCCGCCGTCGTATTTGATCTTATTAATTTAATTAGAGGCTTTTATGTTATATTTTTTTTGACCCCTTGACCTTTCGCGCCTTTTTTTTTTAACATTTCAGCCCAAAGTTTTTTCTCCCACTTAAATTATTTATTTATTACGAAAAAAAAAATTTTAATAAAATAATAATAAATAATTAAATAATAGGGTTATTAAATCCCACTCGGTAAATTATAATTATCATTATTATCATTATTATTATTAATAATGACAAAAAATTTTTTTTTTTTTTAAACTACGCAGATGCTACAAAAAAAAAAAAGAAAAAAAAATTTTTTTAAATTATTACAAATTCCCGCGTTTTTTTTTTGTATCGATTTAATTTAAAAAACAACCGTTTCCGGTTAGTTTTGTTTAATTTCATCACCTCTGGTTAAAATTTAAATAATAATAATAATAATAATTATAAAATGAAAAAATTTAATGAATAATTATAAAAGTTATTTTTTTCGGGGGAGAGAGGGGGAAGGGAGGAGGGGAGGGGAGAGGGAAAAACAATATTTTACGTAAAACGTCAAAAAATATTTAATATCGCAGTGAGGTTGATAACAAAGTTAAACATTATACGTAGGTATAATAAATAAATTTAATGATAAATTCTTTCTAGAACCTTTTCGAAAGTTTTATTTAATTCTTTCTAACCTTTTCCCTTATTTATTTATTTATTTTTTTTTAATTTTTAACGTTAATAAATTTATTTTTATTTATATATGAATATAAAATAATAATAATAATAATAATAATAATAATAATAATAATAATAATAATAATAATAATACTGATAAT
>NW_002987360.1:0-1166 GCF_000006295.1 Pediculus humanus corporis
ATAAACATTATTTTTATACATAATGAGTAAAAAAAAATAAAATAAAATAAAAAAAAACGTTATTCACGGCTTGGATTTTATGAATTCTTTTCTTTCTTTCTTTTTCGTTGAATTTAAAAAAAGAAAAAAATGGGGGGGGGGGTTAATCCCTTAAAATATTTAATACCTGTCAAAGAATAAAATATTTATTATTATTATTATTGTGAAACAAAAAGTGTAAAAAGGGATACATTTCCCCCCCTCCCTCCCTCCCCGTTAAAAGTATATCACTAATATATTTTTATTAACAACCCTAGAATGAACACGATCAATCAATCAATCAATCAATCAATCTGAACAAAAATGTTACCCTTTAATAATTAAATTTTTTTTTTTTTTTTTTTAACTAAAAGATCCAAATTTTAACTTTAACTCAAATTTAAATTTAAAACTCATTCAATAAATAAATAAATAAATAAAAGTAAATAATTAAAAATGAAAGAGATAAAATTTAAAAGTTTAAAATTTATAAATAAATAAATAAATACATAATAATAATAATAATAACTATTCACAAATAAAATTGTTTTTCTAAAAAACAAAAATAAGGCACACGCACACACACAAACAATAAATTTCATAATAATAATAACAATAATAATAATGTTAAATAAGTTCAAACCGTTAAAGATTAATTATTATTATTAATATTAGAACACAAAAGTTTTGAAAAGTTTTTGTCATCATCATCATTATTCTCATTCATTTCTCGTTCGTTCCATTTAAAATTGATAATTAGTTTAAATAAATTTTATAATAAACAATATGGATTAATAATAATAATAATAATATTTTATAAAAGGAAAACTTTGTGTGTTAAATTTAAATTTCAATGAAAATTGTCAAATACGAAACGCGAGCGGTTCGAATACCTTTTTTTTTTTTTTATAAAATGACGAGGTCATTGAAAAGTTTGACATCGATAATTATCGTCAATTTATAAAAAAAAAAAAAAGGAAACAAGAGGTATAATTAATATATAACATATTAGTAGTTATAAGTTATAAGAGGTATATGATATATAATTTTATATATTAAACATGCAAATTGAATTTTATACTCAATTGTTTATAAAATATTATTAAAAATTTTATATATTTTGTTTAAAATTTCTTTAAAAAAAAAAA
>NW_002987360.1:2533-26139 GCF_000006295.1 Pediculus humanus corporis
AAAAAAAAAAATTGATTTGACTACCAGTTTAATTCTAAAAAAGAAACAAAAGGATTTAACAATCAAAAAAAAAAAAAAATTTTTTTTACTAGATTCATTATTAACAAAAAAAAAAAAAAAAAAAAGGTTTTCATTTTTTTTTTATTAATTAATAATTTAATTTGCTGCAATGACAAAATAATTTATTTTATTTATATATATAGAAAAGACATTTAAATCGTTAACGTTCTTATATTTTATTTAAACTCAAACACGTACAATTCAATTCAATTAACTTTTTTTTTTTTTTTTGGAATACTTTAACAAAAATTAATCATTAAATAAAAGAGAAAACAATATTAAAATGTGATATAATGAGTTCGTATTCATACAACGCGCTAACAAAATCCATGTGAAATTGTAATTTTTAAAAAAAAAAAGGTGTAAATTTTAAATAAACGAAATTTTGTAAAAGAACCCCCTGAAACCGTGGCAACCATAACCGCAAAATTTCATGTTGGCCGCCATTTTTTTTAAACCACTGGTAAACAATGGTAAGTCATATTATATATTAAATAATTTGAATATTATTCTTTAAACGAGATAAATGATGATTGCAATTGTTAAATTATTTCATTTATCCAGTTAAATTTTAAGGTTTAATAATATAATAAATTTTACCTGAGGTTAAATTATGTAAAATAAAATCCGAAAGAGGCGTATGGCTTCTGCAATATACAACTTGCCAGAAACATTCTCCTTTTAGGATTTAAAATAAATAATCAAAAAATAATAAATGAAAACAAATATGAAATGTAATCAAATCAATTTCATTGCACATCACAACACAATCATTTAAATAATAAAATGTGAAAATAATAGAAAAAAAAAAAAAAAAAATTCGAAAAACGCGATGAACGTATATCGACTTTTATCGGGGCGTGACCAACCTAATGCGTCCAAGACTTTTACTCTACTGAACCGTCTGCGATGAGATGAAATGATGCTCGTCAGATAGCGCAAGTTCTGCAATTTTCGGTCCTTTACGCGGCCTCCGTATTCTCAAGGGGTTTCAATGGTATGCACCTTTTAGCGAGGCCCAAAAGGTTTTCAAACAATACAAACGCACACATACACCTTCTTCCCCTCTCTCAAAGGTGGTTTTAAAACTATTTAAGTTAAATCTTTTAAATTTTTATTTAAACTTTTCTCACAGATGAATCAAATAAAAAAAAAAAAACTGACTATCATTTTTTTAATTTTGAAAATTTTATTAAAAACAAAACTATTTCTTTCCTATATATCCTTTTTTTTATAAACAAACAATACAAAAAAAAATGTTTTCAAATATAAAATTTAATTTTTTTTTTTTTTTTTATTGTTTCATTGTTGAAAAGGTTCAAACTATTATTTTAATAAAATAACATGTGAAAATTATTATTTAAAAAAAGTTTTGTCAGGCAAATGTTTTAAGTTGTGGCAAAAATTGGGGTTATTGAACTATATTAAATAAAATGAGCTAGAGTAGCATGGCTACAAATGAAAGGCCTTGTACGCTGTTGTTGTTGCTGCTGCGGTTGCTGTTGGTGGTAAATTACACCGCAATTACTAAATAAAAATTTTGATGACATCTTTTATTTTTAAATTATTTTCGAGAGGGAAGAAACCACTACACACGATTTAAATAAAATTACCTAATTACTTTTTTCTCGATAGGTTATTCTTAATAATCTAAACGTCACCCATTTTATTTTTTTTAAGACTACGCGCCATTTTCTTCTATTTTATTATCATTAATTGATTATTAATAATGGAATTGACTTTTTTTTTTTTTATTTTATCAAGTGTAAAAAATATATATATATATATTGACAATGTGAAATAATAGTACAAGTAGGAGGCGTTTAATTTATTAACAAAAGGAATGCCAACAGACAGACAGGAGGAGAGAGAGAGAGAGAGAGAGAGAGAGAGAGAGAAGAACGTTATTTTATTTATTTTATTACTTGTGGTGTAAGCTCCAACTGTGATAATGGATGTTTACCACACAGTTATTTATTTTCAGGATCCCCAATTGGAAGCCCCAATTAATTCTTATCACACACATACTGATCTATATGCAAAACATAAAATGTTTTTGTTACCCAAACGGATGAAGACAATCAACAAAGACTGTTTGGTGGTTTGATATTTGAGAACCTCAAAAAAATTTTCAATGAGATATATGATATACCTTCTCCTTTTGTAATTTTGTGACATTTTAGAAAAATGAAAGTGAAAAAAAAAAAAATTCCAAGGTTTAACGATTTGTTTTCGAAACGTACAAACTCGAAACCGGAAGTAATGCCAAAAATTCCTACTCCAACGGGCGGAAGTAAATGAATTTAACAAAATACCCTAATTTTTGATTTATTAATAAAATCTGGCAAGAGAAATAAATTTTATTAGAATCTTTTTTTTACACTACATTAAACAAACGTAGAAATAAAAAAAAAAAAAAAATTTACAGGAATTTGTAGGTTATAAAAAGAATAATTTGATTTCGTGACATTTTTTTGTTTTTTTTTACACAAAATAGAATTTAAAAAAAAAAAATAAAAAAATAAACTCATATTCGAAACAACCTTAATCAAAAATATTGTTTAACGTTTTGAATGTTAAAAAAAAAAAAAAGGAAAAAAAGGGGAAAATAATTTAAAAATTGTGAATTTATTCAACTCACGAAACGACATTTGCTAATTTATTAGAGAGCTTAACATTTTTTTGACGTAAGAGAGAGAGAGAGGGGGGGGAGAGAAAGAAAGACTTTCTACCAAATACGGTTAAAATTATTACTTTTTTTTTTTGGGGGGGGGACTTAATAAAAACTTTGCGACAAATATTACATAATAATAATTTTTTTTTTTTTTAAATCAACAACTATTATCATTTTTTTTTTTAATGCTTTGAGAGAGAGAGAGAGAGAACAAATTTTCATCCCTTTGAACCTGAAAAAAAAAAAAAAAAATTTATATTAGATGGTTACATTTTTTTTTTGTTTTTTTATAATTTAAAATTTATTTCAATTGTTTAAAAAAAAAAAAGTTTATTTTAAATTTATATTCTAATTTATTTCTATAATGTAATTTTTTTCCCTTTTTTTCTTCTTTTCCTTTTTTTCAATTTTCTAAATTTTGGCGTATCAAAAAAAAACAAATGATTATAATAAAATTGACTTTGATATATACTTTTTTTTTTTTGTTACATAAAATGTTATTTTCTTTTTATTAAAACATGGAAATATTCAATTCTTTATTTATTTATTTATTTTGTCTTACAATTGAAATTTTTTATTTTTCATTGAGGGGAAGGGGGGCAAAATAAATCGATTCATTAAATTTTTTTTTTCCCCCCCCAAAATAAAAGTAATCAAAATACTTTTGGGTTTTAATCCATGACGTCATTTTAAAAAAACTATTTAATTATTTATTAAAAGGATTTTTAAAAATTAATTTATTAATTTGAACAAATGTCTGCGTTTTTCCTTTTCCAAACATTTTTCGTATCGATTTTCCCTTTTTCCAAATAAATAAATGATTTATTAGTAAATCGAATGAAATTTAAAATATTTTTAACAATTAAAAAAAAATTTAAATCAATAATAAACAAAAAAAAAAAAAAATATGGAAAACAATATAATTTAAATAAATAAATAAATAATAATAATGAACGGAAATTTATTTATTTATTATTATTATTATTATTATTTAAAGGTTAAAATTAAATGTTGTTTTTATTTAAATAAAAATATTTTACACATATTTTTTTTAATTTATATATATATATGTATATAGGCCTGCCTATTATGATACATAAAATAAAAATAAATAAATAAATAAATAAAATTATAAATTGAAACAACTTAAAGCTTTAAAAAGTTGCCATTTTGTTTTATTAAAATATATTTATATATATTTATTACTTAATATTGTATTAATTTTACAATAAAACTTTACACTTTGAATTTGTTATTGTTTGTTGTTTGTTGTCATGGATTAGCATTTTGGCTTTAAAGTTTTATTATTATTATTATTATTATTAGTCATATTAAAAAAAAAAAAAAATCAATTAACGTACGAATAAAAGGGAAATTTGCAAAGTTTACACAAGACAATAAGCTTTTTTTTTTTTTTTTTTTTTTGTTTTTTTTTTTTTGGAAAATTTCATTCATTATCATTTACACTTAAATATCGATTTTAAATTGAAATTTTTTTTTTCTGGAACAACTGCTTAAACCCTAATAACCTCATTTAAAAAAAAAAAAATTTACATAGTTTTAAAATTTTGTTTGTTTGTTTTGGTTGTTTAATTTTTTTTTTTTTTAAATATATATATATATATATTATCACATTAAAAAAATATTATTAAAAATTATTTTTTAGATGTTTTTTCCATTTAAAAAAAAAAAAAAAAGTATTAAATATTTTCACTAACCTTATTTTTGTAAAAGTTATTATTATTAATAATGAACATAAAAATTTTTTTTTTTTAAAAAAGGAATATAAATAAATTTTCCTGCTTTTTTTTTTTTTTTGTTCGGTTACACTAGAAAAACTAATGAAAACTGAGCATAAATCTTAAAACAAGATTTATTTTTTATATTGGCTTATTATTTAAAACATTAACCTGAAAGGAAATGCTAATAATAAAAATAATAATAATAATAATAAAAATACTTTAACTGAGCTAAGAGAGAGAATTTTTCGGACGTATAAATAAATAAAAATGAGTGAAATAATTTACAAAAAAATAATTTTATCGAGATTAAAGTAAATTAAAAACTGAAATGAGCAAATAATTTATCAAAAATTATTTCATTAGAGCTTATTCCTGGTCCCCCTCCCCCCTCCCCCTTTCCCCCGGGTCCTCGCGGTATATCGTATCATCATCGATTGAAAATTAATAATTCAAAGTGTAAAATAAAAATTTTTTATTTTTATTTTTAAACGTCAATTAAATATATTTTTCGTTTTTCTTTTTCTTCTTCATTTTGAAATAATTAAATGTGATAAAAAGTATAATTTCATTTTTTTTTTTTTTTTTTTCTAATCTAATTTACAATATAGTTATTTGAATTTTAAAGATGTGTCAAAAAGCGTGAGAGGCGAAGAAATATTTAAAATAAACACCGAAAAAATTTAAGAAAATTATTTTACTCATTTTCGGTTTTTTTTTTTTTTTTTTTTTCGTGCAAATAGAGATGGATTAATTAATATTTTAAAAGCTTTTTTATTTATCTTCTTTTGCCAAAAGCTGTTGCTGCTGCTGCTGCTGAGGTTGCGTATAATACTTATGATGAGGGGATATTTGTTGCTGTTGAAGACAAGAACCGTTAAGCAAAAGCCTTTTTCTTGCCAATTTCGACCTGTAATAAATTATATTTAAAATAATCAAATACTTTATTTTTTTTAAAACTTATATTTATGTGATTATACCTGATTTGTCCGGCCAATAATGGATTTATGGCATACAACCATTCGTGAACTTCTTTTTCGCAAAATGTTTGTAACAAATAACCTCGATGTTTTGTTACGACGCTAAATGTATTTTTCACTCGTACCATTGCCTGTTGATCTTCCGAACATTCTACTTGAGCTGTTGTTAGATTAATTAAAGCCCTTTCCACCGGATCTTTTTCATCTCTGAATATAAAAACGTAGGGCCTACGCACGGCCTGAAATCAAATCAGAACCCGTGTCAATAATTTTAAATTTTTTTTTTTTTTTTTTTACCCAAAAAGAAAAAAAAAAGGAAAACTTACGACCCAACGTTTTTTCCATCCGTTTGAATTGTGCTCCAAAACATTCAAGTATCCTTTTCTGGCAATTATTGGACTTATTCGAATTTCCTCCACTTCCGGTATGTAAAGCACTAAAGATTCATTTGAAATTTGTGGTTTGTCCATAAGAGGCTGAGGAGCGAGTATTCCTTCAACGTTTGGTAACTGATCTATTCTAGTACTGTCGGAGGAACATATCCTGATAGAAATATTTTTTTTTTTTTTGGTAAAAGTCAAGAAATGTAAATAAATAAAAATTAAAAATTAATTTCTCTTACTCTTGGGTATAAGCCGCAGTGGTAGACATGTTGACAGAAACGTCGCAATCGTCTACGGGTGAAGATATTTTTGAAATGTTCAATTCCTGTGATAAAAATAAAAATAAAATTTTAACTTTCCGAATCTACTACTGTTAATGTTTAAATATTTTAATTATAATAATACTAATACACGCAAGTAAATTAATATTTACCTTATTGGGAATATTTCCTTGTATTAATTTTATGCATTTTAATAATAATTGTTTTTCACGATCATTTAATATAAATTTTGTATCGCAAATATCACTATTTGTTTTTATTAATGAATTTGATTTATTTTCCGTGTTTGCTTTAGCAACCATGTTGCAAACTTCCTGTAAATATATATTAATAATAATTAATCATTTATTTCTTTTTTTTTTTCTTGTTAAAATAAATAAATTTTTTTTTTTTATAAAGATAAAATAAAATAAAAAACAAACTTTTTCCGATTTAGTAAAATCGTGAGTTCTAGACGGGAATGATTTATCAAATCCTAAACGTTCTCGTAAAAGCAACATATGCCTCACTTTTTCTACTTCTTCTAAACGTGTTAATTTTTCCAATTCCCATTGGTGATCAAATATTAATGAATCACCACGTGGACGCCATCCGTGAAGATTTTCTTCTCCCCTTACATAAGTTGAACTCGTATCCAAAACTCGTCTTTGACGTCTCTGAACACCTTAAAATAAAATATTAATAATCCAAAAATATTAATAAAATGAAAATATTTATTTTTTTTTTAATTTAAAACAAAACGAAAAGAGGATAAGATGGAATAAAATGGAGCGTTGACATTTTCTAAAACTAATATAAAAAAATAAAATAATTTATGTATATGCTTGCGGTGTAAATGTATGTATGTAAAAATAAACTTTTATCTATCAACAACAACAACAACAACAACAAAATTTTTAACACTCTAACTTAATTACTACAAGCTTGAAAAAAAATTTTAATGAGTTTTAAATATAGAATAATGATGATAACGAAAAAATGGAACTACTCTAAAGGGAGACAACAAACCTGGGCTACCTTCGGATGCTCTTCGAAGAACAATCTCGTAAACTCCCGACAAACGATTTGCTTCAGAATTTCTATATCCTCCGGTAAATAAATGTTTCAACGATCTTGGAGCGGCTCTAGCATCTCTACCGTATAATACCATGCTTAAATCTTTTGTTATTATAGCGGGACGTCCACAGTTTTCTATCTGCAATGTATTATAATTATTTTTTCACTCTTGAGATTTACATAAAAAAAAAAAAAGGCAAAAACATTTTTGATGATAATTTACCTCAACATAAGCCGAAAGAGTCATGTAAATATGTTCACCATATGCGGTAACTCTATTAAGCAAAGCAGAATTGTGAAGAGAAGAATCCCAAGCAGCTTCGAATCTAAACATGCATCGATCATCTTCTAAATTTTCTATGTATTCACCAGGAAATAGACCGAGAGATAAAACAGATCCATCATTATCTTCTTCATCAGATTCAGGAGTATTTCGAATTCGACCTAAAAACAAAAATTTTGTTTTTACACATCACAGACGTAGTTTAAAAATATCGATTTTTTATTTAAAATAAATTAAACTCACCGACAACAAGTTCTCTAACATCTTTCCAATGAAGTTCAGGAGCATGTTCGTGAACTATGGTTATACGTATTCGTCTTTGAATACCCTGATGAAGCAAAAATAAACCTCTACATGGTAAATCATCACTGTGATCAACGACAGCGGGTACATAATCACCGTTGGGAGCCAACTCGCATATTTCAAACCAAACAAGAATGTCATATTTTGCATGAACGTGACTTGTGCTTGGAGAAGGCAAGACACCGAATTTCGGGGACCTCACTGGTTGACTTATAGGGATGGAAGGTGGTAACATTCTTTTTGGTGGCTGCCTCACGCTGAAAAATATCGAATGACTTTTTTTAAGTAAAAAAAAAAAATAAATTATTTAATAAAATATTTTTTTTTAAAATCAAATCTTCGTTCTCACTATTGATTTCCTTCCTGTTTGGCATCCCGATGGAGGGGATGTTGTTGATAATGCCCGAATATCTCAAAAACTAAGGGTTGTGTTTTTATGTAATCAACAAAAGATTTCGTCACGTTAATTGTAATCTGAAAATATATGTAATACAAAATGTAATTTGAAAATTTTAAAAACTAATTATGTAAAAAATA
Organism: Pediculus humanus corporis; assembly: GCF_000006295.1. Taxonomy (NCBI): domain Eukaryota; kingdom Metazoa; phylum Arthropoda; class Insecta; order Psocodea; family Pediculidae; genus Pediculus; species Pediculus humanus. The sequence continues at coordinate 10,830 of NW_002987360.1, forward strand.
AATTATTAAATACATTTTGAACGTGGTAAAATCCTAAAGGATTTCCTTTTCCTGTATTTTTAACGGGTTCTGTGGAAAATGCTTCGTCGTGTCGATGAAGAAAACTGGAAGAAAATAAAAAAAAATTTTTTTATAATTAAAAATGAACATTCTTAAACATAATTATAAATTCATAAACTAAAAAATTAAATTAAATTTGAAATTTACTTGAATTGACAAAAAATGTCAGCGTATTCGGTTGGAATTCCCACAGCTTGGAGTACCGTAACTCTAAAAGTGAATTCTTTTCCAAGTTTTAAATGATCAGGAATATCTTCTTCTTTTAAGTCAGAACCCACTGAACTATCACCTTTCCCACTATCTGTGTCACATTCGCAATCTAATAAGAATAATATCATTAATTAAATTCCTATATATTAGCAAAATTGGTAAAAAAAAAAAATTTAGTGAATGTAAAATACCTTCATTTTTATTGTAACATTCTGGACTACCTTCAACAATTCTTTCTTCAATATTTATTTTTTCTTGTAATTTTTTATTCGTTTTAGATCCATAAACTTCATTTTCAAAAGTGATTCGAGCTGATTGTCTCACACCAACAGCATATTCACTATTTTCTTCTGAAAATAAAAATTACATCATTTAAGTTTAACTTAGGGAGACAACCATAAATTTATTTAAAATTTACATACCGAAAACAGGTTGTACAGCCACCCTTAAATAACCTTTGACATCTCCTTTTTCGTTAACAATGGCCACTTTGTGTATAAGTGGAACAGAGTATATAAGGTTGCTCAAATAAACGAAGGATCTAAAAAAAATTTACAAATCCATATACAAAAAAAGAGAAACTTAAAAATTGATATTTAAAACGGATTAATAATGCTTTACCTTCCAACCATTCTAAACCATGGAAATCTATCGTAAAAAGGATCCCCTCCAGTTAAATTTTCAACATTATAATCTGGAGAAGTTGGAGATAGTTCTGCTTCATTATGATACATTTCTCTCATCAATTCGAGTCTTTGCCTAAAGACAAAAATTAATTTTTTATTTCAAAAAAGTTATTTAATTATCTAAATGAAATGAGAATTTATTAAAGTTTTTTAACAGGAATAAGGAATGAGGAGTTAAGTTTTACTTTTAAAAAAAGAGTAAATAAATAATAAAACTTTGGTTTTTAGTAATTAAAGGAAAAATCCTGAGAATACCAACGACTAAAGTGACAACATGTCAAAAAACGCCATTTTTTAGTTTTAGTCCTTGTAATTTTTTTTTTTTTTTGGCGGGAAAAACAAGTCAGGAGGTACAAAAAAAATCTACATGTTGAAAAGATTTTGTACAAAAAAAAAAAAAAAAAAAAAAAAAAAAACGAACCTTGATGGTATTAAATTTGAAAATGAAAACCGGTGAGATGAGCAGACAGACATGCAATTAAAAAGATCTTGACGTAACTGATCGGGTGACTGAGGGCTTAAATCTTCATTATAAATATGTCGCATTAGCTCCAAACGTTGTCTGCAATATTACGTCATACATTTAAAATATTTTATATTTAATAATTTTTTTTTTTCTTTTATGTAGCGTTTATGATTGCAGACAAAGTTTATAAACTAAATGCAAAATCATAATTTCTTGTAACAGTACACCCGAAAAATAATTATTTTGGAGAAAAGTTGTCAGATATACAGAAGAAAATAAAAATGAAAATTCCAAAGGGATCATAATGAAAATTTTACTTACAAAAAATAAATTGAAATAATTAGGAAAATTTTTTTTTTTTTTAATTATTAAGTATTTCTAATAATATTGAATATATTTTTAACTAATCATGAAGTAAAAATATAACCATAAGTATTTATTTCTATTATTATTACATTGTGAATTTATTATAAACAAAAAAGAAAACTGTTAAAGAAAAAAATAAAAACTGTTATTTAAATAATACTAAATCAAATGCAGTATTAAAATTACAACCTTGGGTAATCATTATTATCATTCGATTAAAACAAATGAAAATTTTATAATCAAAATGGTGTTAATACATGCATTGCACATGCGCCTTTTTTTTTTTTTGGTGCTTTTAATTGTAAATTCAATTCTAAAAACAAATTTTTTTTTTTTGTTAAGACAACTTACATTTTCTCAAATTTTACTTATGTCAATGAAAAAGATATAAATACAACCGTTTCAAACTTTGTCTACAATCGCTACAAATTTTTTTAGCTTAATTTAAAAATTAAGTGTGTTAAAAAAAAAAAAGAAAAAAAACAATAGCTAAAAAAGTGCATAATTAATTTGTTCAATCAACTCTATATTTTCTCACCTCAATTTGTTTAAATTCCAATAATGAGTTGCTCCGTTTTTAGTATCTAATACTTCCACGGCTACAATAGTACGAGAAAATGGTCTCTCATCATCATCATCATCCGTAACTCCTGGAGTGAGTAAATCTGGAGGGAGAGGTGAATACAATGTATCCGTAAGTAATGTAAATTGAAATTGAACCTGTAACAAAAAATTTATATATTATTAATTATTCTCTCAGTGAAAATAAATACTAAAATTATAAGAAAATCAATAAAATACCTTCTTCTTTAATTCGACGGAAATAGCATTTGCTTCTTTTAAAAAAATAGCATTTCCCCAAAGGTCATCACGTAAAGACGTAAACTGATGATATTTCCATTTCTTAAAAGCCCAACCGGCTAATTGCATTTCTCTGTCGGACCACGTACAAGAAGCTTCAAATAATGGATTAACAAATATGTCTTCTTCATTATTGAAATCTTCAGGAGTGTACGAACTGTACATAGACATTGTCATACTTTGTTCTTCAACTTGTTTTTGAAGGGCATCAATGCGAGCTTCATAAGTCTAAAAATCATTTCATATAATTACAAATTTATATTTACCTCTCCATTTTATATTCTTAAATCGATACCTTTCTTTGTTCTTCGAATAGCTGATCAGCAGTTTCCTTTTCTTTCTTATATTGTTCTTCTAAAATAAGAAGTTTTTTATCCATTTCCAATTTTAAATCGATACCCTGTTTTTCGAGAAGTTCTATCTGAGCGAAATTCCAATCAACTTGTTCTCCGTTGCTTGGAGTTTCTGCTGGAGAAAGTTTTTCTATTTCGCTTTTTTCAAGCCTTTCACGAGCTAAAAATAAACAATATTTAAATTTTTTTTTTTTTTTTTTTTGAAATTTAAAAAGTACATTTTCAATCGCAATAAAAAAAAAAAGACCTTGTTCCGGGTGATTAAATCGAAAAACGTGATTTTTTCCAAAAATAACACGAGAACCGGTTTTAAGTACGATGGGTTCTAAAATTTCTCTGCCGTTTACATAACACATCGCTCCATTCTTTGGTATAAGAGTTATAACGGAATTTTTATTTTCAAATATGCAATGTTCACTCAGTATGTGTGATCCACTGAGTTGAATGTCTTGTGGAATGGTAGCATCAGCAGAACCGACTCGTGTAGTCCCATCTTTTATATAATAAATCAAACATTCCGACATTGAAGGATCTTCGTTCAAATTAACTAAATGTGGAGTCTTTTTAGGGGAGAATACTCCAACTGTGATTCCATCTTCTTTAACTGCAACCCCCATTTCGGCAAAAACCGCTTCTCTTTGAACTCTAACCTGTTCGGTTCTTTTTAATTTTTCTTCCCACGTTTCATTTAATTCTAAAAAAAAAAAAAAAAAAAAACAAATTTTGATTTTATAATTTAAAGGAAAAAATTTTTTTAAATGTTAATTTGATGACAAACCCGCGATAAGTTTTTCACTGGCTTGCAATTGATCGACAGCTTCTTCTGCTAAAGTGGATGGAGTATTTGTTGGTTGGTTAATTTCATTATTTTTCATTAATCTCACCCCATCGTCTCCTATAAGAAAAAAAAAAAAAAAACAATTTATTATAAACGTTATTTATTTCTTCAGACACAAATGACGTCAATTCATTTAAAAACAATTAATTATTTTTTTTTAATTGTAATTTATTTTATTAATATTATTAATATTAATAATAGATGAAATTTTAAATTTTATTCTAGTTAAAAAAAAAAAAAAAAATTCAACATTTTTAAATTGCTTATATTTTATACCAGATAATAATTAATTTTAATAAGTTATTCAATTTCAATTTTTTTTAAAAATTTTTCAAAAGCGAATTTAATTGGCATTACGTTTCCTTTTTCTTCAACCATCAATTAAAATAAAAAAAAATTTTTTTTCCACAAAATATTATTCATTAGCAACATATAATTTTTTTTTTTTTTTTATATGGAGTGAGAGTGTGTGTGTTTTCATTTGTACAGGTACACGTGACTGACATTATAAATAACCTTAACAAAATAAAAAAAAAAAAAACAAATTTTAAGAGTGTTTTTATTTTTTTTTTCACATCTCCCATATAAACTAACTTTAATTATATTTAAATTATTTTATTTACCAAAAACTTTTGAACCTATTAATAATTATTAAAAAGTGTTCAAAACAATCATGATTAATTAGAATTTTCCTTAAAAAATTTATTATAAAATAAAATGATGACTTTTTACCTTGTGCAAATAAAATAAAAAAATGTGTAATTATTAAATCACAAATTGAATTAATTAAATTATAAATTTTATAAATAAAAAAATTTTTTTTTCAATTGTTAATTGTAACCAATTATTTTCAATACATGTAAAATTTAAAAAAACATAATAATAATAATAATAATAATAAGCAAAAAAATTAACGCATTTAAAAGGGATAAAAAAAAAAAAAATGTTGCTGTAAAAATTACATGCACGCGAATCGCACGAAAAATTTATTTATTTTTTTTATTAAAACCTCAGGTTTTTTTTTATTTATTTTTCAAGCTTAAATGCGAACGAAAAAAAGAAAAAAAATCCCAAATTTTGTTTTACATGAAGTTCAAGCTTAATAATAATAATAATAAAATAAAGTCATGCTTCTTTTTTTTTACCAATGAAAATCATTAAAATTATATTTATATATGTAATTGTAACATAGAAAAAAATGTTTAATTGTAAAAATGTATTATTAGTGACAATAAATCTTTAATTAATTAATTATTATTATTATTTGATTTTTTGTTTTTCAGAAAGAGAGAGAAATTATTATTATTATTAACGACGACGAGGACGACGACGAATTTAAATTAATCAATTTTAGGTGATTAACATTGAGAAGCAGCAGCAGCAGCAGTAGGAACAAGCTTTCACATAATTATTTTATATATATATATATATTGGCTTCTATAAAATTATTTACTTACGATTGCTATCTCTCTTTTCTACTATCAATCGACCATCAGGTCCTGTACGAAGTTTAAGCATAACAAAAATAATATACCCTTTGAATTTTTTTTTTTTTTTTTTTCCATTTATCAATAAGTATCAAAACAACATTTTAACAAACATTAAAAAAAACAAAATTTTTTTTAAATTCAAAAAAAAACCGTTAATCACACAAATGGATTTATAAGATTTTGTTTTGTTTTATTATAAGTAAAAGCTTTTTACACGAGATTAAAGGATTATTTAATTCCGTACAAAATAATTATCTACTCATGGAAGCCATATTATTATTATTATTTTTTCTTTATGCGACAACAATTTTCTAACTTAAATTTCCTTGAATGTCCCTCGTTTTCGTACAATAATTTAAAATTAAATCTCTCATAATAAATTTAATTTAAAAAAAAAAAAAACTTACCCTCGTGTACTTCGATGCCTTCTGCCCGAAGTAAATCCCTCAATCTTTGAATTTCTTCTTTTAGTTCTCTTATAAGTTTTGCATTAGCATCCTCATTGACGATGGCCTTGCAAACGATGGCTTTAGCTCTATCAGCATAACGAAGAGTCGATAATGTTTCATCATAATTTATATCAGCAGGACTTACAGCTGCTATCATAGCCGTTTTTGAATTACCACCAAGGTTCTCTCGAAGAAGCCAAGTCAAAACAGAGTCACGATAAGGTATGAAATCCTGTTTTCTTTTCTTTTTAGCACTCTACATAATAAATTTTTTAGAAAAAAAAACATGTTAAATATAGCAAAAAAAAAAAAATTATTATAAGGTTTTTGGAATATTTAAAAAAAAAAGAAAAAGAAAAAACTCACCATATTATTTTGTGACTATCCGATTAAAAAATTAAAAGATGAAACAAATAAATTAGTGAATAAAACCTAACTAATAATAATTTGTTTTTTTTTTTTTCTTTTCTCTCAAAATTATTGAAGAACAAAAACATAAATTACATAAACTAAAATTTTTATTTCTATGGAATAATTAAATAAATATGTAACAAAATTATTTACAATTTCGGCAAGAGCTGATATAACTTTGCCTAATGTTGTCAAACTCTTATTTATGTTTGCTCCTTCTTTTAATCTTGTTCCTTTGGCACCCGTTGAATCCGCACGTTCTGATCCGGCCAAATCAACAAGTGATATTTTACTGACTTTTTCACTTGAAAGTTCTGTTGTCGAATCAAATTTTTGCTGTGTAAAAAGTATTGTAAAAACTGCATGAGATCGAGAAGATGTTTCGTTCATGTTTGTAGCTGCCACCGTTCTATAAAATATAAATAAAAAAAAAATCAAAATGAATCGTTTTATATACTGTGTATGCATGTTAAACATATTTATATGTTACCTGGCTTTGTTTCCTTCATCAATCAAATGATTTATATCATCAAATGATGTGACTGCCAATTTTGATAAATCTTCAACGTATGGTCCTAATAAGGGATGTTCTCTGACTCTCAAATGTCCTTTTGGATTAGGATTAAGTAAATCTCGAACTCTTTCACAATAAATTTCCATGTAACTGACCTAATTAATACATGTGTACAATTTAACATATGTCTGCATAAAAAAATTCAGAATATTTTTGAAAAAAAAAAAAAAAAAATCCAACTCACTTCGACAGAATATTTCAATTCTTCCGAAGCTGTTTTTTTTATTCTCCCAAATAAATCTTTACAAATCATTGGAATGATTCCTTCTTGTCCTTCTTCTTGTCTACCCATCATCGTATAAGATTTTCCAGCTCCCGTTTGACCGTAAGCAAAAATACATACATTGTATCCTTCGAATGCATGTTCCAACATTTCTTCTCCAATATCTTTATAAACCATTGTTTGTGTGGAAAATGATGAATCCGTGCACTGTTAAAAAAAAAAAATTTTTAATAACAATAATTAAAAAAAAAAACAATTTTGTGAAATTAATATGATATTGTAACTTACATCGTGAGACCAATATGAATAATCATAATTAAAACTTTTGATGGCTTCTTTTGTTCCTGGAGGAGCTTTTGGATTAATTATAGCTAAAAAAAAACATTTATTATAACACAATAATTAATCTTTTTTAAAGAATTTATTTATTTTTTTAAAGAAAACTTATTAAAAGTTACTCACATGTTGTTTTTCCACACATTTCTATAATACATTTGCATTCTCTTGAGATTTCACGATTGTTAAAAGGTCTAACTCTCACAGCAACTTTTACAGAAGACATTTTTCCTTTTATATATATTTAATTTCCTTCCCTATGAAAACATATATTTTACTAATTTTCCTTTTTTTTTTTTTAAAAAAAACAATTTATTTATAATTTATTTAAAAAAAAATTAAAAGTTAAAATCGATAAAACTTAAATTTTTTTTTACAATATGTTGTAATTTACAATTGATAATAGGTATAATAATAATAATTATTATTACTACGTAATAAATTATTTAACTGCGTAAAGGGTAAAATAATGATATGAAAAAAAATAATAATAATAATAATTACGCACTAAGTTTCCTCCCCCCCCCCAAAAAAAAAAAAAGAAAAAAAAATTTTTTATTACGTTTCAAATTTACAAAAAAATTCGTTTTTTATTCTGATAATTTAATAATAGATACTATTCGATATTAAAATCAATCGAAACCGATAAAATTAATAAATTATTATTATTATTTTTATTTTTTTCTGGATTTAAAAAACAAAAAATTTGAGTATAAAAAATATGGATTTAAAATAATTGATTGTATAACACACACACACACACACAACCGGTGATGATTGATTGACACAAAAGAAGAACAATATTATTTTTTTATTATTCAAAACTATAAATAAATTTTATTAAAACTGTAAGGAAAAAATAAATAAATTATTTACCAATTAATATAACAATAATTTATTAAAATGATAAAAAAAAATAACACGGGTTAAACATCACTAATTTTTTTTTTTTTTTGTAAAATTCTTTGAAACAATAAAGATATTACTAATAGTTAAAACTTCCAAAATCATCATCATCATCATCATCATCATTGGAAAAAGGAAAATTTTAAGGGTGAGAAAAAAACGATTTTATATGAGCAAGCGCAAATTGAAAAGGTCAATGGAGTCGCTGCTGTGGCGTAGGTTCGAGATTTTTACAAAAATCGATATATAAACTATTCAATTTTTTTTCCTTTTTTCTATTTTCCAAATAAATTATATAGTAATTTTCTCCAGTAAAGAAAAAAAAAACAATAAAAAATTGCAATAAATCGTTTTTATCAAACAACAAACAAACAACTTATCATTAATATATTAATTTCCCCTTTGTAAGCCATCTTGTTTTTTTTTTTTTTTAAATTTCTTTGTGATGCCCAACAAATCCAATGTCAGTAAACTGTCAATCAATAAATTTTCTTTTTTCTTTTTTATTTACTTTTGAAGGTCAGAGTTTTTCTTTGTTATTATATTTTTAAATTAATATTTATTTATAAAACAATCAATTTGTACTATTATAGTATATTACTTGTAAAAAAAAAAAAAAAAAATGGCGTGTGGATAATACAAAAAAAAAAAAGAATCAATCAATATAGTCATAATGAAATGATTTTAAATAAATTTAGAACGAATTGTTCATTGGGATTAATATATAATTTTAAAAATCAATAATTTGAAATTCGTATTTAATGAATGAATAACCTTTTAAGGATTGTTAATAACGTTTTTCGTAATGAGTGGAAATCAAAATACAAATATAATAAATAACAAAAGGTAGAGAAATTAAGAAAAAAAAAAAAAGAAAAAAGGTTCTTAAAGATGTAAAATAAAAACAATCAAGTGGGCGAAAATGATTGAATGAAATGACGTCATTTACTGTTGCCCCGACATCCGGAAAGAACAATTTTCTAGAAAGTTACTTTTTTTTTTTTTTTCCCCTATATAAAAAGAACTTTTTATTTATTCTAAATAAATTTTTCACTTTCATATTAAACTATTAAATCATTTACATAGAATTTTATGTATTTTAATTAATAATTAATTAAGAATAATGAAAAAATAAAACTGTTTTGTAATGTAATATTGAAATATCTAATAAGGGATGGGATTATGAAAAAATTTTCATGAATTATAAATTACCCGAATAAAATAATAATAATATTAATTAAATTACCATAATATTTAGTATATTGTATAAATATTTTAATATAAAATGAATTTGGGTCAACGACAAAAAAAAATAAAATAAAAAAAAATAATAAGGGTGAGTCACACTTAGGTAGGACTTTCTGGCGCCTTCAATTTCTTTGCTATTTTATTTGTGATTCATTTCTGATCATAAAAAAAAAATGTTCTAGACTTTGATAGAAAATAAAATTTTTTGTTCTCTCTAGATGGATTAGAAAGAAATGATTAAAAGAAGTATTCGTTATTATATGAATACTTTTTTTTTTAATTTAAATTTTTACTCATCGAGAATTACAATTAATAGATAAATCAATAAGACAATGAAAAGAAAAAAGACAAAAAGAAAAAAAGAAAAAGAAAAAACCAAATCACACAAAACTATAGAGAGAATATTAAATTTTTTGTTAACTTACCTGATTAAATTTTTTTCTTCAAAAATAATTTGAAATCATTATTTATTAACTAATAATATTTACTTTAACTTTATTTAAAACATTTTATTTTAAAATAACAAAATAATTTTATTTTATTTAAAAAATTTTCACTCAATTACTGACAGTACAACATTTTAAGACTGCTGTGTTCGATGCAAAGACTACGAATAAGTTAAATTGTTTTACTACTCTAGTCAAATTTAAAACTAAAAAAATCATTACTCTGTTACGATAGATAGGAATTAAATTTTTTTTTTTTTTTTTCATTTTTGTTAAGAATATAATTTTTAAAAATTAATAATGGGAAATAACAGATTTTTTAAATTTATGTCAACATTATCCCATTTATAGTAATTTTATTTTTATAAAATACAAGTTATCTTGGTTAGAGTGTCCATTGCCGGGTAACAAAATTACATAGTGAAAGTGTACCATCTAAAAATTTAGAGTTGATATTAATTTTAAAAATAATTCTTCTTAAAGCGACGGCAACTTTAAAGATTTAAAACGTTCTTTAAAATAATAACAAATATTATTTTTCATGTGAATTAGGGCAATGTAATAATTGGGTTACCAATAAAATTTTAGAATGCTAAATTCATTGTTGTATTTAGCAAACATATTTAGAAAAAAATGTTTCAGAAACAGTTAAGAAATAAAATTTTGTCTGCCGAGTAAATAAAGGGCTGTATATTGTAATAATTATTGGTCTAAAAATTGTTTCTGTTAAGTAATTATATGCAGGCATTAAATATAATAAAAATGATCAGTCCTTAAATTCGATTACTCTTATATTTCTTAAAATTATTTATTAATATACAAATAAAATAACTTTGAAGTCTTTATAAATTGCTGAAATTTAAATTAGCAAATTTATCGATTAAAGATATTATAAAATAATTATATTTTTTATTTTGATTTATTAAATATATTTTAAACTTAAATTTGTGATATTATTTTTAAAAATAATTACCATACTAAAAAAAATTTTTTTTTTTTGATTAATTAATTTTAAACATATCTAAATTATAAAAAATATATTTTACTCGTAGTTATTACAACTAAATAAATAATTTTCTTTAACAACAATTTAATTTACATTAGGGTTTATGAGCTGCAGCAAATCGCTCTGACACTTTATTCCAATTCACAATATTCCAAAAGCTTTTGACATACTCAGCCCGAACATTTCTGTATTGAATATAATATGCATGCTCCCATACATCGATTGGGAGTAAAGGAATTAATCCAGTCATTGCAAATAAAGAGTCCTGATCTTTTGCAACAGCTAATTGAAGACTTTTTGTAATTGGACTATATCCTAACCATGCCCAACCAGAACCTTGGACTGCCACAGCCATTTGCGACATAAGATCTTTCATTTTATCTAAAGAACCAAAGCTAGCATTTATAGCACATGATAATTCATTACTAGGTTCTCCGCCACAAGGAGACATAGATTCCCAATACATTGAATGATTTAAGTGACCTCCACCGTGAAATTTCAGAGCATTTCCCAGGTTTATGACCTCATTAATATCATTTTTTGAAACTGCATTTTTAACTTTTTCTTCTATGTCGTTTAAGGCATTTACATAAGCCGCGTGATGCTTCATATGATGAACTTCTAACATTTCACAACAAATAATTGGTTCTAATGCATTATATTCGTAGGGAAGTGTGGGTAAAGTATGCTTTTTTTGAATTCTGGAGAAATTTTTTCCTAGCCTAAAATAAAATAACTTATTATAATAGTTATAGTTTTATAGTCAAAAATATAAATATAAAAAATTTATACTCACGTTACTGCATATCCTATTTGTTTTCTTAAAGCAAACATTGTCAGCAGATTTTGGTGTACAGCTGATACCAGTAGCCAATAATCAATTTAAAAAATATTAACCTAAGTCTTAGTGAAAATAAACATTCATAAAGATAAAAAATAAAAATTTAGTACGTAAATTTCCCGCAAGGTAGAGAAAAATTTTAGATTAGTATTAGATATGCGTTCACTGTATTATTATTAACAAAATGGCTTCATAGTAGAAGTTTTTTTTTATCGGGTACCCCAGTGATTTTTATTATTATAATGGCTAGTTCGGTTATTTAAGAAATGGGGATTAGAAATTCAAAAATGAATGACATAATTCATCAGTCTTTTATAAAAGTCAATCGAAAAAATTTACGACTTGTACGAAATCAATCAGAAATTATCCATAACTTATTTCCTGTTCGTGTACTTGGCAAAATAAAGAAAGATGAGGTTGATTCAAAATTCGTTTACATTCCATTAAAATTAACCGAAGATTCCACGGAAAAGATTACCGAGATAACAAATAAAGTCCAGGTAGGATAATTTCATGATTGAGTTAAGAACTTTACTTTTAAAATCTATGGTTATGTTTTTCTTTTTTTCTTCAAATTTATTTTAAAAGTACAGCTTTGATTATCATTTTAACTTTTCTTTAAGTACAAACATTTTAAAAACTTTATATTTTTCACAAGGCAAATCGAATGATTTATATCAATTCATTTCATAAATATAATTTTAAACTCTAAATGACATTTGATTTAGTTACAATGATGACTTTTTGGATCAAAATGTTATTTTTAAATATTTTTGTGATTCTCTTTTACTTTTATTTATTCCAATTGAAAGTACTTCAAAAAATGACCTTTATCGAAAATTATTTTGTATTAATTACTGAAAAAAAAAAAATAATCTTTGAGTATCATTTTCACCACACATTAAATTACTTTCTATTTTTTACAATTGCATTGTCTTTTGATGAAATTTATGAAATAATAATAATAATACACTTTACTATTGATCTAATAATTTATTTTACAAAATTACTTATTATCAAGGTTTTATTTTAAAAACATATCAATTCATAAATTTTTTTAAATATAAAGTCTATTATTTAATTTAATTTATGACTTTGATATTATTCAATAATTTGAATACAAAGTTTTATTGTTTACCTTAAATTAGTAAAAAACAAAAAAAAAATTTGCCTGACTTGTGGATATTGTTTTTTTTGTTCAAATACCAGTTTTTTTTTTTCTTTTTGTTTTCCTCAGGATTTTCAAGTGCTGTAAATTACATATATATGTATAAGTATATGTAATTTATGTTTATATACATCTAATTATACACCTAAATCAAAAATTTTTTTTTGCGCTAGAATGTCAAGCTACCTTAAAAACCGGTTTCTAACCTGGTACGCGTAAATTTGCGTCATGAGTCTCTTTTTTTAAACGGTTTCGGAGAAATAGAAGGTCAAAAAAACACGGTCAAATGCTACATGAACCAACCAACTACTTGTTATTATAAATAGGAATATATCGAATCCGAATAATAAAATTTAATTTTTTGATAAAAAATTATTTATTATTTTGTAAAAAAAAAACCATTTTCTAATTTTGCATCATATGCATTTTTAAAGTAATTGGGCTTTTGTGGTGTACATTTTTGCAAAATTAACATTGAACACATATCTCTCTATATGGTGAATATTGATTTTCTGTTTTTAACTATTTGGTCAGTTACTTTATTTATTTATTAAAAAACCAGTTATTAATACATAATATTTTTTAAAAAATTAATGATGTATGTGTGAGCGTTTGTAAAAGTCAGGGTAGAATTTTTTATGTACTTTCATTTACAGATTTCAATAACATTTATTACCCATTTTAATTTTGATAATTTCTGGTTCACATGTGAATTCCTATTAAAAAAAAAATTCTCATTGAATGGAATACAAAATCCTTTTTTTTTTTTTTTTTTTTTTTTTATAATTTCAAAAGGTGTGCTATGTTAATATTACAACGAAAGTTTCTTTTGTTTACAAATAATATTAATTATTTTATTTAATATAAACATGGCGGATATGGAAATATAAATGTAAAAAAATTGTAAACGGATTTTCCTAAAAACAACAATTATGAATGAGGTGTGATAACCAGGTCACCGTCCGCGTGTGCAGAGAGAGAGAGAGAGAGAGAGATAGAGATAGATGGCGGACCGTCTCCCGGATACACAATTTCTGACGTCAGTCCTCCTTCATGTATACACTGTAAATTGAATGTTGTGTCAGTGTTTCGCGTGTATTTCTTGTTTAAACACAACTTGTTGCCCACATCGGATTCTTTTATTATTATTATTATTTTATTTTATTTTTTTATTTATTTTTTATTTACATACGAGAGTTTAAAAAATTTTTTTTTTTTTTTTTAAAAAAAATTAAAAATGCATATGGTCGAAAATATAATAGTTTGTTAATAATAATACTGGAATGAATGGATATGACAATTCATATGGTGAGTTATTGAATCAACCAACAACTGAAAAAGTAGCTTTTGTAAAACTTTGGAATTTAAATCCGGGTTCTCTTAATAATCTAACCAAACTCGAATCATTTTCAATTTTTATTTTTTTAATTTTTTTTTTACCCTAATCGTATTCTATATAAATGATTTTTTTTTAAAAAAAATATTTAGTTTGTTCCGGTTACACTTTTCAAAATTTTTTTTATTTTATACATCCTAGTTACTAAAAGAGAAAGTTTTTCTCTTGAATCCATAAAAAAAATGTTAATAATAATTTTTTTAATAATATTTTATTGACAATTTTCTGCTGTTTTAATAAAAAAAAAAAAAGTCTAGAAGCAGCAGAAATACTTGTAATATTTTTTTTTTTTTTTAAATCAGGCATTTTTTTAATTTTTTTATTGACAATTATAATCATTATTATCGATAAGGTGCACAAAAGTATGGAATCAATTAAAAATTTTAAAAAAATGTAAAACAAATTTTTTTTTTTTTTTAGAAAAAATAAAACGTTAATCAAACCGGATGTTGTTAAATTAATTATTAATAAAGTTATAAAAAATTTAATCAAATTATTTCTTCATATGTTTTCTTATTTATTATAATTAAAAAAAAATACATAATAATAAAACTTATTTCAAAAAAAAAAAATTTTTTCAAATGTCATAAATAATACATAAAAAAAAAAAAAAAATTTAATGAAACCAGAATGATCATCATCATCATCATCATCATCATCATCATCATCATCATTAGGCACGAGGTCATTATCAGATCCGCATGAAACTTAAAATATTTTAATGCCGGATTTACTTTTATTTTACTTTTCAACTCGCGAATATAACTTGATTTGAAAAAAAAAATTATTATTATTATTATTATTTTTTATTATTATTTAAATGAAACAAACAAAATTTTATATTTCGAAATATTTATTTTTTTTTTATAGTGATCAAGCTTAGATTTCAAGGTCGATTAATATTTAAACATATTTTTATTTGGAAATTTTTTTTTTTTTTTAACTTTTACGTAATTAAATTTAATTTTTATTATTT